>NC_044040.1:191408862-191538537 GCF_901765095.1 Microcaecilia unicolor | reverse complement strand
GAGATAGAAGGAACGAGCCGGGAGTTAGCAGTGGGGGAGAAGGGGGACGACAGAGACATTTACCCAGCGAACGGAGTTCACGGGAGGAGTGTAGGGAGAGATGAAGCGGAAAGGTACTGAGAACTGCGGTGATTTAACAGCTGACATTGTGATGTCATAATGCTCAGTCCACCAATGCCTAAGAGCCAACTCATCAGTGATGTCACAATGGCTTGACTGTCCTATACTGGCTCATACTACGACTATTAACATTTCTATAGCGCTACTAGACTTACGCAGCGCTGTACAAATGAACATGAAAAGACAGTCCCTGCTCAACAGAGCTTACAATCTAAATTGGACAGACGAACAGACAGCTAGGGGTGGGGAAATTGCAGTGGTAGGGCTCTGGTTATACACTTATCCATCACTATCCAGATTGTGCTAAAGTCCTGTAACGATATTCAGAGATAATATCCAGACAGTGCCTCCAAATATCATGGGTCAGTAGCACTTATCCAGATATAAGCTGAAAAGGGGTGCAGCCATGGAGGAGTGTAGGCATGTTCAGGCAGAGAAGGGCGAGGAAAGGCTGAGAAGGTTAGGGCTCTTCAGCTTGGAGAAAAGGCGCTGAGGGGTGATATGATAGAAGTCTACAAATAATGAGCAGAGTAGAGCGGACAGATGTGAAGCGTTTGTTACACTTTCAAACAATAATAGAACCAGGGACACAAGATAAGCTAGAATATGGCAGATTTAAACAAACAGGAGAAAGTTTTTCTTTACTCAGCGTGTAGTTGGACTCTGGAACTCGTTGCCGAGAATGTGGTGGCAGTGGCTGGCCTTAAGTAGTGGGTTTTGGACAGATTCCTGAAGGAAAAGTCCATTGAACATTATTAATTTTTTTTTTTTTTTGGGGGGGGGTGGGGTGTGGGGGGTTGCCAGGTTCTTGAAGCCTGGATTGGCCGCTGTCAGAGACAGGATGATGGTCTTGATGGACCCTTGGTCTTTTTCCTATAGCGTGCTTATGATCACATTTATGCGTGCTGTTATAGAATTCGGGTGAATGCACGCACATTTAGGCACAGGTATTTACACCAGGTGTTAAGTGATATACATGGCCACGCCTAAATATACTCATGTTCCTCCAGCCTATGCGCTATTCTACTGTAGATGCAGTTTATAGAATAGCACTATGCTTGTTATTCCAATGCGCCTACACTTTAGACATCTTATATAGAATCCAGTCCTTAATGCAGAGAAAATACAATTAGGGGAAAATTCTATAAATTGTGTAGAAACTTGGGACCTGAAAAATTTTGCACCTAATTTTTGGGCTGGTCTTATGCCTGCTGAACAGGTGCAAATGCGCTGGGAAGGGAACTACTGCCAGGCTGCTGTGGTAGCCAAGCTGTCATTCCCTTTTAGCGAGCGGTAAGCCCACGTAAAAGGGCCCGCAAGTGCATAACAGAGGAGGCATTAAGTCATCTGTATTATCTGCTATGGTAATAATTTATGCACATTAAGTTAGCGTGAGCTAGCTACAAGGCACAGTCCATGCCCATTCCCTGTCTATTTTCCACCCCAATCCATGCTATGCATTTAACATGGGAATTAGCATGTGCTAATTTATTTATTGCATTTGTATCCCACATTTTCCCACCTATTTGCAGGCTCAATGTGGCTTACATAGTACCGTTGGGCATTTGCCCAGTCGGTTGATAACAAATATAAGGTTGTATAGTGGTCGAATAAGGCATATGTGGAGGGTCGGAAGGGATGAAGGTTGTGCGTTGTCCAGTGCACTCATTAGGCATGCTGTGCGTTGGGTGAAGGGTTTATTTAGGGTCGTTGGGGTAAGCCTTTTTGAAGAGGTTGGTTTTTTAGTGATTTCCTGAAGTTCAGGTGGTCATGGATTGTTTTCACAGCTAATTGTCAATATACCGGGTTAACTGTTGAGCATTTCCATGCACCGACAGCTAGGGTGTGCTCATTCCCATGGCAGTTGTCTAACCCAATTGAGTAAAAGACCCTCTAAAGGTCTGTGGTGTCCTGAACTTTCTATTTCCCCTAGCAAATGTCTTGGTATACAAATCAGTGATACCAAATGTCATTTTTGCCCTAAGGCTGAATTCCCTACTCCAGTTTCATTCAAAAATAATAAACATCTTACTTCATCAAAAAAGACTTCTACAAGTAGTAAAAGTATCTGAAATGTGAAGTACTTATATTGTGATTGAGGTTTATGTATTATTCAACCAAAAGTGCATTAAAGTACCATCAGTAGTTCTTGTTTAACATTCCAGCTCTGCTTTTCCCCCCTCTACGCTAATGTGAATTACTTGCTGTAATTTTAATGTTCTCACTTTGAAACTCAAACCTCCTTTTAAGAAGAACATTTAAATTGTGTGAAAGTGCTATGATAAATCTGGAAAATTCAAGTTAAACAATGTATTAGTCTTGATGCTGATATTCATTGGGATATATTTTGTAAACTGCTGAGAATTGTAGATCATGTGGTCTGTAAATGTTAGGAATAATAAAGAAATATCTCCATTAAAGCTCACTGGATAATTATGAAGTCCTTTTAACTAAGCTGTGGGGAAAAAAGGCCCTGCAGTTGTGGCGGGGGCTGTTTTTCCGCACACCAGGGCCCTTTTTACTGCAGCAGGTAAAAAGCCCCTTTAAAAAATGGCCATGTGGTAAGAGTACTCTTACCACATAGCCATGCTGGGGGGGGGGGGGGGGGGGGGGGGGGGGGGGGGGGGGGGGGGGGGGCGGGGGGGGTGGGGGGGGGGGGGGGGGGGGGGGGGGGGGGGGGGGGGGGGGGGGGGGGGGAAACACTTACTGTCACTAATTCAGTAGCAGTAAGGGCTCCCGCCGCGTAAGCCAGTGGTAACTGGGCAGCACGCAGCGATGCCTAATCGCCGCCGGGTTAGCGCCACGCTATTACATTTAAAAATATTTTCCAGTTCCCTGGCCTTTGGGTTCCAGGGCTCTGTCTTTGGGTTCCAGGGCTCTGTCCTCTCCTGGTTCTCCTCTTATCTCTCCCATCGTACCTTCAGAGTACACTCTCATGGTTCGTCCTCCTCCCCTATCCCGCTCTCTGTTGGAGTTCCTCAGGGATCTGTCCTGGGCCCCTTCTTTTTCAATCTACAACCTCTTCCTTAGGCTCCCTGATCTCTTCTCATGGTTTCCACTATCATCTTTATGCTGACGACACCAGCTTTATCTCCCACACCAGAAATCACTGTGTAAACCAGGCCAAGGTATCGGCCTGCTTATCCGACATTGCTGCCTGGATGTCCAACCGCCACCTGAAACTGAACATGGCCAAGACTGAACTTATTGTTTTCCCACCCAAACCCACTTCTCCTCTCCCTTCACCTCTATCTCAGTGATAACACCCTCATCGTCCCCGTCTCACTGCCCGCAAACCTCGGTGTCATCTTCGACTCCTCCCTCATCCTTCTCTGTGCATATCCAGCAGATAGCCAAGACCTGTCGCCCCTTCCTCTCCGAGCACACCACCCGAACTCTCATCCACTCTCTCATTACCTCTCTCGCCTTGACTACTGCAAGCCTAACTCCCTCACCGGCCTCCACTTAGCCATCTATCCCCCCTTCAGGTCCATTCAGAACTCTGCTGCATGTCTTATCTTCCGCCTTAACCGATATACTCATATCACCCCTCTCCTCAAGTCACTTCACTGGCTTCCGATCAGATACCGAATACAGTTCAAGCTTCTCCTACTCACCTACAAATGCACTCGATCTGCAGCCCCTCCTTACCTCTCTACCCTCATCTCCCCTTACGTCCCTACCCGTAACCTCCGCTCTCAAGACAAATCCCTCCTTTCAGTACCCTTCTCCACCACCGCCAACTCTAGGCTTCGCCCCTTCTGCCTCGCCTCTCCCCATGCTTAGAACAAACTCCCCGAGCCCATACGCCGGGCCCCCTCCCTACCCATCTTCAAATCATTGCTCAAAGCCCACCTCTTCAATGTCGCCTTCGGCACCTAATCACTACATCTCTTCTCAGGAAATCTCATATACCCCAACTTGACATTTCGTCCTTTAGATTGTAAGCTCTTTTGAGCAGGGACCGTCCTTATTCGTTAATTTGTACAGCGCTGCGTAACCCTAGTAGCGCTCTAGAAATGTTAAGTAGTAGTAGTAGTAAAGGGTGTCGTGCTCAAGCCAGAGCTACCACCGGTGGCCACATTGGGCCAGGCGCAGATCTGGAATAGTGTGCAAAAAGCCCGTGTTGGCTTACAATGCTTTGTAAGAGGGCTTCTGCTTGAGTAACCTTAAGGGGAGATTCTGTATATGGCGCCTAAAATAAACTGGTGCTGAATCAGTGCGACTATTGTATTACTATAATCAGTGCTTATATTTAGGCCCCGATTATAGAATACGCTTAGTTGATATTTCAGCACCTAAAATCATTCACGGAGATGTCCCGGCCGACATGTCAGACCTTATTGACTTGCCACCTAGAACGCTAAAAGATCAGCACGCACATTCCTGAATCTTCAATTTCCCAGCTGTAAAGGACTAAAATATAGATTTACACATGCGCCCAGCTTTTCCTACATGAGCACGAAGCTGTGGAATGCATTGCCACTTGACCTGAAAACAGTTTACGACCTAATCAACTTTCGTAAATCACTGAAGTCTTATCTGTTCAACAAGGCATACCACAATGATCCATAATAGGAACTGTAACGCACCACCACTTACCTGATATTCTGAATGTTGTCTCTCTATACCTGATTGCTTAATTCTATTATGTCATCCATGCTCTTTATGTAATACCAATTGTATCTTTACTCTGGAATGGCGGAATGCCATGACGGAATATTGTAAGCCACATTGAGCCTGCAAATAGGTGGGAAAATGTGGGATACAAATGCAACAAATAAATAAATAAATCTAAGTGCATCCATGTACACCAATGAAAATGTGGCGTAAATCCTGGCAAGTAGATTTAGGCGCACTGGGCCACGTTCTATAACTAGACATGTCAATTTCAGAACGCCCACGAAATGCCCATTTCCCCACCCATAACCATGCCCCTTTTTTGTCCGCGCATGTTAGAAGTCTGGCGCACATCATTACAGAATATGTTTAGTGAATTGTTATAGAACCTGCGCTGATTTGGGGGTGGATTTCTAGGTGCACTATATAGAATCTGGGGGTAAGCCATCAGCATTGAACATACCCAGCTAGTGTTAATTGGATATTTTTATACAATCAACTTTAGGTTAGGTATTTTCCTAGCCAGGCTCAACCGGTTAATTGAAACCGGACAGTGCATAATAACCATACTATCCCAGTGGCGTAAGAAGGGCAGGGTGGTGGGGCAGTCCGCCCCGGCTGCACGCTGCTGGAAGGTGCAGAGAGCAGCCGCATGCCTGTCGGCTCCGCTGGTTCCCTGCTCCCTCTGCCCCGGAACAGGTTACTTCCTGTTCTGAGGCAGAGGGAGTAGGGAGCCAGTGGAGCCGACAGGCGCATGGCTGCTCTCTGCACCCTCCAGCAGCCAAGAATGCACCTGGGGGGGGGCTTGATGCGCCGGCGAGGGGTGTCATTGCGCCGGGGGGGGGGGTGTCGTGCTGCACCCTGGGGGAACGGACGTCGCTGCACCCAGGGGAGGGTGCATAGCGGCGATCCGCCCCGGGTGGCAGCTGACCTAGGACCGCCACTGTACTATCCTATTAAAAAGTTTTAACATACCCTCACCATGACACTGATTCCCCCCTATATTTTACTGGTTAGCTTTTATCTAGGCAACTAATCGTGAGGGCAAAAACTATCAGGTGTTGAGGATAGGAAAGTCAAAATTCAAGATTTATCTGAGTAACTACTACCAGTATTTCTGTAGCTCTATTTGCCACATGTAATGCTTATAAATACACATAAGAGATAGTCCCAGCTTTGTAGAACTCACAATCTAATCAAGAGAAACACAGAGGACATAAGAAATACTGGAAATTTCTTGTGACAGACACAAGTGGGGCTGAGGGAGCTCAGACCCCACCCCACCCCACCCCCATCGTTGCTATGGTCTAAACCCTGCCAGCAGTAGAGATTCTCCTCTAGCGGCTAGAAACTCCCCAAGGCTCATGCTTGGTGGCACTTTCCATGGGCTGCTCCTGCTGCCTCACTGGCCAGCTCACCCCCAGCCCCCCTCCCCCTGTGCATGCTCATGTTTTTTCCAATGTATGCTTAAAACAATTATGTTCAATTGTTGGCTAAGTCAAGGTAAATAAAATTAAAAACAAGATTGACCTTTCACTGATGGATAAGTAATAATATGGGGGAGAGGGTCTGAGCTATACCCTTTAATATCTTAAAAATAAAACAGGCTATTTTGAACTTAAAACGGGCCTGGTAGGGTAGCCAATGCCATTGAATAAGCAATGGTATAACCCTGTCAAATTTGTGAAAACCAAAGATCAATTTAGCCACAGTGTTCTGCAATTATTGTCCCTCATACCCTAAAACACAGTAAATTTAACAGAATTCAGAATCTTTCAAAGAATTATGGGGGTCTTTTACTAAACATTAGCTCGAGTTATCTGCAGCAGGACCCGTACTACTACTACTACTACTATTTAGCATTTCTATAGCGCTACAAAGCATACGCAGCTCTGCACAAACATAGAAGAAAGACAGTCCCTGCTCAAAGAGCTTACAATCTAATAGACAAAAAATAAAGTAAGCAAATCAAATCAATTATTGTGTACAGGAAGGAGGAGGGTAGGTGGAGGCAGGTGGTTACAAGTGGTTACGAGTAAAAAGCAATGTTAAAGAGGTGGGCTTTCAGTCTAGATTTAAAGGTGGCCAAGGATGGGGCAAGACGTAAGGGCTCAGGAAGTTTATTCCAGGCGTAGGGTGCAGCGAGACAAAAGGCGCGAAGTCTGGAGTTGGCAGTAGTGGAGAAGGGAACAGATAAGAAGGATTTATCCATGGAGCGGAGTGCACGGGAAGGGTGTAGGGAAGGACGAGTGTGGAGAGATACTGGGGAGCAGCAGAGTGAGTACATTTATAGGTTAGTAGAAGAAGTTTGAACAGGATGCGAAAACGGATAGGGAGCCAGTGAAGGGTCTTGAGGAGAGGGGTAGTATGAGTAAAGCGACCCTGGCGGAAGATGAGACGGGCAGCAGAGTTTTGAACCGAAGGAATAAAATGGGACCTGCTGCAGATAACTCGAGCTAACCTTTAGTAAAAGACCTCCTGAAATAAGTAATAGTATCTATAGAAATCCCTCAAACCAGAGTAATCAATAATTTGATTAACTGTTTGCTTCTACTCCTTTCCAATGACCCTCAGCAGCATTCTGCCACCTAGGTTATGCTACTGAAAAAAGTATTTTATCGAAAATATGAGCAGAGGCATGGCATCACCCTGTGGATGGCCAGCTTAGGCAGGCAGGCAAGCTCTGGATCTCCAGCAGCATTGAAAGTCACTTTCCTTACTTAGGTGGTCTGCAGAGAAAGCAGAAAAAGAAGAGTGCTTCTTCCCAAGCTAATATCTGCATTCTATTCTCTATTTCTTCAAAATAGTGTACTTTGAAAATAATCCAAGTGATGTCTCAACGGAAAATAACTCCATTGATTTACTTAAACATGTGCTCATTTCTCTAAATAAAGTGAAATAGGACAACTGAAGTTAATATTAATGATTGTGCCACTATAAAATGTAATTCCTGTCAACTCTTTAAGATTAACAAACAAACCAACCATTAAACCAAATCAATATTATTCTAGAGTTCAGTCAAATAAAATAGGTAATGAAGTACAAAAAATGGAAAATAGAAGGATACTGATATACAAAGTTAATTGCTTAAATTTTTTAAGCCTACAAAGTGAAGGGTAATATGTTTCATAACCTAATTAGATATTGATTAATATATGTTTGTCTCTCAATGACCAAACAATATTTATACATTTCGGCTAAATATAAAAAATTACTTGAGAAACAGGCGCATACATGTGTGTATGCTAGTGTCTTTGTGTTTAAAGGCTAATATTACTGTGATAACACAGAATTAAGGGGCTAACTGGTACCCCGGTCGCAATGGTCTTCTTGTTATTATTTATTTATTATTTATCTGTTACATTTGTACCCCACATTTTCCCACCTCTTTGTAGGTTCAATGTGGCTTACATAGTGCCCGAGAGCTGTTACATACTCAAGTGTATACAAATACAAGAGGTGAAGTTGTGATAGGGTAGGGTTCATGTGGTGGGACAACATAGAGGATTCACTTAACGGTAGAATTTGGTGATTATCATTACGAGCTTTAGTGATGTTGTGTCGTAGAGATCAGGCATTTACGTTGGATCTATAGGGTATGCCTTTCTAAACAGGTGGGTCTTGAGTGTCTTTCTGAAGTGTAGGTGGTCGTAGATGGTTTTCAGGTCTTTTGGTAGTGTGTTCCATAATTGTGTGCTGATGTAGGAGAAGCTGGATGCGTAAGTAGATTTACATTTGTTATAACATTATGAAGTGCTACGTACATTGTGATCATGTTGCCCAGAGTACCAGTTGTTTGTGAGAAAAGGACACACTTTTTGATTATTTCAATCGCTAAATCACAACAATGAATGCTTTACTTAGGGGCCATTTTACTAAAGGGTTGCCAAATGGCAACCCAGAACTACTGCCGAGGAGCACTTACTGCCCCCCCACCTTTGAGGTACTGGTAAGGACTCCTATGATAACCTGGTGGTAACCAGGAAGCATATGGTGATGCCCAATTACTGCTGGGTTAGCGCCGCACTATAAAATAAAAATAATTTTCTGGTGCACCGGAAATGGAGCACACTTGAGGTGGAACTACTGTTGGTGGCCGCGTTGGGCTGGCGGTAGTTATGGGTTAGCGTGTGCTAAACTCACGTTGGGCTTACTGATGCTTTGTAAAAGGGACCCTAGTGCACAGATTTAGAATACAGGCACAGTCCCCCAGATTCTATATAGATCACCCAAATTTGAGCATGGATCTAAGATGCATGCGCAAACTAATTAGTTAATGAGCCATTATCTATCAATTGTTATCATTGACCTTAATAGGCAATAATTAGGATTTGCTTGCACATCTGCCTGCACCTAAATCTCATAGCGTGCAACTCAAGGGAGCGTGGCTATAGGAGGGGCATGAGAGTCAGGGGCATTCCAAATTTGGGGCACAATGTTGTAATCTAATCTAATCTGAATTTTATATATCATAATTATCCCACAATATAGGGTCCAAAATGGTTAACAGAAAGAGAGAAAAATAATTTGAATACCATACAACAATTTCACTTTCAAATTACCAGCCATTAAAATTCAATTTTAAAAATTCTGAAATAATTCTGTATTGAGAGTCTTGTAAAACATCTCATAAAATGTAGTTCGACAGAAAGTGGAAGACTATTCCACATAGCTACTGCTGTATAGATAAACGCAGATTCCAGTAATCCTTAACATTGCAATTTGCACAGTCCATCTCATACATATTGCATTCCATAAATGCATAATATAACTAATTCACATGACTGCAATGCATTTATTGGAATCTATTATTTTGACCACAGCTTTATTTCTAAACAAGATATATAATAGTTTTAAACTCAAATGCATTTAACAATCACATAGAGCTATTCGGTATCGAACTAGCTCACTAACATTTTTAT
Organism: Microcaecilia unicolor; assembly: GCF_901765095.1. Taxonomy (NCBI): domain Eukaryota; kingdom Metazoa; phylum Chordata; class Amphibia; order Gymnophiona; family Siphonopidae; genus Microcaecilia; species Microcaecilia unicolor. The sequence goes on along the minus strand of NC_044040.1, from coordinate 191,528,875 downwards.
ATAACACACATAGGCATGACTCACGGTATCGTGGAGTCAAGCCTCAACTCGTGACGGATGGTACCGCACACAAGTGTTCATGATATTTCCAATCATCTTCCCAGGTTCAATCTCTTGTTTGCCTTTGGGCCTAGATAGCTCACTTCTGCCATCCCAACATAAAGGTTGCGACACAAATCAGGAGATGGGCGTCCTTCTCTCAGGGTCGCCCAAATCGGCATAATCGAAAGCCGATTTTGGGCTTCCTCAACTGCTTTCCGTCACGGGGACGACCAAAGTTCACAGGGGCATGTCTGCAGTGTACTGAAGGCGGGATGGGGGCGTGGTTAACAGATAGGCGTCCTCGGCCGATAATGGAAAAAAGAAGAGTGTCCCTCACGAGCATTTTGTGGACTTTACTTGATCCCTTTTTTTCAGGACCAAGTCTCGAAAAGGTGCCCGAACTGACCAGATGACCACCAGAGGGAATCGGGGATAACCTCCCCTTACTCCCCCAGTGGTCACCAACCCCCTCCCACCCAAAAAACAAAATTTTAAAAACATTTTTCCAGCAGCCTCAAATGTCATACCCATCTCCATCACAGTAGTATGCAGGTCCCTGGAGCAGCTTTAGTGGGTGCAGTGCGCTTCAGCCAGGCAGACCCAGGCCCACCCCCCTACCTGTTATGCTTGTGGTGGTAAATGGGAGTCCTCCAAAATCCACCACAAACCCACTGTACCCACATGTAGGTGCCCCCCTTCATCGCTAAGGGCTATGATAGTGGGGTACAGTTGTGGGGAGTGGGTTTTGGGGGGCTCAGCACACAAGGTAAGGGAGCTATGTACCTGGGAGCAATTTGTGAAGTCCACTGCAGTGCCCCTAGGGTGCCCGGTTGGTGTCCTGGCATGTAAGGGGGACCAGAGCACTACGAATGCTGGCTTCACCCACGACCAAATGCCTTGGATTTGGTCATTTTTGAGATGGGTGTCCTCAGTTTCCATTATCACTGAAAACCGGGGATGACCATCTCTATGGACGACCTAAGGACGACTATCTCTAAGGTCGACCTAAATGTTGAGATCCGGGCATCCCCGACCGTATTATCGAAATGAAAGATGGACGTCCATCTTGTTTCGATAATATGGGTTGCCCCGCCTCTTCGCTGCGCCGACCTTAGAGATGGGCGCCCTTAGAGATGGTCGTCCCCGTTCGATTATGACCCTCTCTATCTCACTGATGGGTTGTATTACATGACCCCTGTTGCTGTAATGTCTGAGACAAACAGATACCCCCAGATTATATAAACGGCGACTAAATGTCCACATGTAAATCAGCATGCAAAGCTGATTTGTGCGTGATCTTAATTGGGTAACAAGCCAACCTGTGTCAATAATTTAGGATTTACACGCATAACTCACTAAGCGTATTCTACAACGTGATGCATGTAAATCGGACCACATGGATCTCAAAAGGAGGCATGGCCATGGGAGGGGCATGGGAAGATAATGGCATTCTTAAAATTATGCGCAGTGTTATAGAATATGTCCGATCCGCACCTAAATTAGTTGCTTTTTTTACACCAGGTTTGAATAGGTATAAATGAACATGGCTAAATTTAGTCACAGGAACGGGCCCTAAATGTATTCTATAAACTGCACCTAACTTTAGGCAAGGTTTATAGAATAGCGCTAAGCAGATTTTTTTTTTTTTTGGGGGGGGGTCTGTGATCTTTCAGGCATCATATAAAGAATCTAGTCTATAATGCAAAAAGGTTAAAAATAATAAGCCCCCCCCCTCCGATAGTTATGAATAGTGTTTATAGCTTGTTATGAACTAGAGGACTAGAGGCTGATTGAGTAGTAATTCCAAAGGAGTAAGAAGAAAGAGTTAGGCCAAAATCTAATATAATAAAACGCACCGTGAACGTTCTGAAGACAACGTTCTGTGAAGCCGGAAGTTTGAAGCCGGAAGCTTCAAGCCCTGAAGCCTTGAAGCCTTGAAGCCATCTGACGTCACTCCCAGTGAAGCCTTCAAGCCAGCCAGCCGTCTCTGCCCCGCCCTCGCCTCAAACCAAACAAATCGGGAAGCGAAGCGTCAGGGAAGGAGGCGGCGCTCCCGACGTCTAGCCTTCCTTCGCGGAACACAGCGAAGGGAAAGCTAGACGTCGGGAGCGCCGCCTCCTTCCCTGACGCTTCGCTGCACGAACCGCCACGGAGGTAAAGTTAAAACGAAAAAGAAAAAAAAAAAAGGGATGCATGGATGCGAACGGGGGGGCATGGATGCGAGGCATGGATGCGAAGGGGGGGGGGGGGAGAAGAGGGCGGGCCAGGCTGGGACATGGGAGAGAGAGTAGCATGGATGCGAGGGGGGTCATGGAAGGGCAAGAGGGGACTTGCTGGAAAAGGATGAATGGAGGCGGCAGGGGACAGAGGAGCATGGATGGGTATGGATTAGGAGGGCAGGGCACAGGGAGAGAGGGGAATTACTAGAAATGGATGAATGGAGGGGGCAGGGGAAAGAGGAGCATGGATGGGCATGGATTGGGAGGGCAGGACTCAGGGAGAGAGGGAAATTGCTGGATAGGGAAAAATGGAGGGGCCAGGTGACAGATGAGCATGGATGGGCATGGATTGGAAGGGGCACGACACAGGGAGAGGGGAATTGCTGGATAGGGATGAATGGATGGGACAGATGGGCATGGATGGATATGGATTGCACAGCAGGCCTCAGGCATAGAGGGGAAATGCTGGATAGGGAAAAATGGAGGGGCCAGGTGACAGAGGAGCATGGATTGGAAGGGCAGGACTCAGGGAGAGGGGAATTGCTGGATAGGGATGAATGGAGGGGACAGATGGGCATGGATGGATATGGATTGCAGAGCAGGCCTCAGGCAGAGAGGGGAAATGCTGGATAGGGAAAAATGGAGGGGCCAGGTAACAGAGGAGCATGGATGGGCATGGATTGGAAGGGCAGGACTCAGGGAGAGGGGAATTGCTGCATAGGGATGAATGGAGGGCACAGATGGGCATGGATGGATATGGATTGCAGGGCAGGCCTCAGGCAGAGAGGGGAAATGCTGGATAGGGATGAATGGAGGGGGCAGGTGACAGACAAACATGGATGGCCATGGATTGGGAGGGCACGACTCAGGGACAGAGGGGAATTGCTGGAAAAGGATGAATGGAGGGGGCAGGGGACAGATGGCCATGGATTGGGAGGGCACGGCTCACACTCTCTCTCTCATATACAATGTCTTTCTGACTCTCACTCTCACACACTCTGTCTCACACAGTATCACATTCACTCTCTATGTGCCACACAGTCACTCACACACTCGCTTGGTGTCATACACTCACTCTCACAGACAATCTGTGTCTCACACACACTCTCTCTCTTGCCCACACACACACACTCTCTCTCACACTGTGTCTCACATACAGACTTGCACACACTCTCATTCTCACACACACTCTCTCACAAACACACTCACACCCAGACTCACTCTCTCTCACACACTCACACTTTCACTCTGACTCTCAAACAGTCACTCTCACATACACTCTCCCAAACATACACACTCCAAGGAAAACCTTGCTAGCGCCCGTTTCATTTGTTTTGGAAACGGGCCTTTTTTACTAGTAAATATATAAAACAGTCAATTCTTAGTACACAGCTTAAAGGAACATTCCTAAGTCAATGATTCTGGTTTTACGAGTGAATCCTCAGATTTTCACTGTAGAACAACATATCTTTATTTTCAAAATTACAATGGGGAAGAAAGATTATACCCTCTGAAATAAGTACAAAACAGTTTTGCAACATGAGCATAAGAAAGTCTATGACCAGCATTCTATATAGCAGAGCTTTACAATCTAGTCCTCGGGGCACACCCAGCCAGTTGGGAAAGGAAGCTTTGGAACAAGAGGGCATAAGATAAAGTTGAAGTTTGATAGACTCAAAAGTAATCTAAGGAAATGCTTCTTTACAGAAAGGGTGGTGGATGTATGGAACAACATCCTGGTGGAGGTGGTGCAGACAAAGACTATCTGAATTCAAGAGAGCATGGGGCAGGCACGTGGGATCTCTTAGAGGGAGGAAAAGAGAGAGCAGTTCATAGAGATGGGCACACGATGTGCCCTATGGACTTTACCTGCTGTCATTTTCTATATTTATCCTTCTATTATTCACATCTAAAACTGTTTCATATTATCAAAACCACAAAGGAGACAGCGAAGATGACTCAATAAAAACGATGATGCTGTATAAGTCTAGGAGATTTTATTGATCAACAACAACGACTCGACACAGCTTGACGTAGATGTGTATATCTTATTGCTGGGGTTTGAAAAATGGCAGGAAGTGTTGCGGGTAATGCCACACAACCTACAAAAACAACATTCTGAATTTTCACCAGATAGGGTCTCACTGTGTGGCATTGGACCACCTAAATGAAGGCACCTATATACAGATTTGATTCCTTAGTGCACAGTGCAGACATTTACTGCTTGAGAACTATATTACTCACATGACAGATAGCACAAGAGCACCCATGCTATCTTCCAAACCATGTAATGCAGTGCCATCCTAAATATAATAATAATAATAATAATAATAATAATAATAATAATAAATAAATAAATAAGCAAGCCTCAGAGACAAAATCTAGACTACTTCAGCCAGCATCCCACCAACCTCAACTGATCAACGCCAGTCTTACCCACCACCTGGCATATACCTGGCCCCACAAGCCAATATTCTAGAACAGACCCCCCCCCCAACTTGATCCCTGAAACATAGACTCCACCACCCAGGCAGACCCCCTCCCTGTATGAACCTCTCCAGAATAACCCCCCCAAGCATTGATCTTGCCTCCAAACAGACCCCCCCCCCCCCCCCAGCTTAGACTGTAAGCTGTTCATTTCCCCTGTGAACTTACCTTGAGTCTCCCTAGTAGTTTAGGGGTCCTTTTACTAAGGTGCGCTGAAAAATGGCTTGTGGTAGTGTAGGTGCGGATTTTGGGTGCACGCCAATCTATTTTTCAGCGCACCTGTGAAAAAGGCCTTTTTTAGCCTAAAATGGACGTGCGGCAAAATCAAAATTGCCACGTGTCCATTTTGGGTCTGCAACCTTACTGCCAGTCATTGACCTAGCGGTAAAGAATCCAGGCAGTAATGACCTACGTGTGTCAAATGCCACTTGGTGCACGCCCAAAAATAAAAAAATATTTTTCAGATGCACATATCGGACGCATGCCAAAAATGAAATTACCGCAAGAGCCAGCGATAACTCCATTTTGGCACATGGGTGCGCGTGGACGATTACGCGGCTTAGTAAAAGGGCCCCTTAGTGTCCTAAGGCAGGAGTTGTTCCCTTCCACTTCCATATTGGGGCTGAGCTGGGTTCAAATTTGCACTGATGCCCCTAGTGGCAGCCTTACAGCTACCACACAGTAAAATGCAAGTTAGTTGTTTAACGCAGCTTAGTAAATAGGTCCTTGTTCTATGTCATTGAAAAACACCACATCTCTGATTTTCATATTCAAATTATGTGATGAATATTTCCAACTGTTTGCTGTTTATAAGATAAATAATGACATCGGAATCACTTTACTTTTTTTTTTTACTCTACACAAATGTTTAATACTGCTTGCACTGGATTGATTTTTTTTTTTTTACTATCAATGAAATGAGCAAGAAATCAATAAAATAAATTCTTCCTTTCTTACTACTTGCATATATATCTTCACAGACAAGATTTAGACATGATTAATACATTAGTATACCATTAAAAATGCATATCTGCTCATGTATCTGTACCACAGGTCAACTGCTAACACTATAGAATTAAAGCAATTATTACAGCTGCAGAATACTGAGTGTCTGTAATGATTATACATAAGGCAATTAGCAAATTATTAAATGATCTTCACTAATCAATGTAACTAATTTTATTGTATACTATATCTGTAAGTTGTCCCAAATTCCAAATACAGCACATGCTACATTACGAGTACATGACAGCAGATCTCTGGAGTGTGTGTTTTATCTTTCTAACTCCTACATAAGGTTTCCATGGTAAAACTTCAGAATGCCCACGCATGTTAATTTTTAGTGCAGGAGCCCTCTAAACCTACCATCTTACAACAATGTTCTTTTATAGCCTTGCCAATCAGGGTATAATTAGGTGAATTTATATGCAAATCAAATGCAAATCTTGGTAATGTTACTCTTTCTTAAGGTATACAAGAACGAACTACAGCGTGATTTAGCATTTTTGTACTTTAATTTTTAATCAAAATTATGCAAAATGCTGGAATAAATCAAGTAATAATTATTTGCCATGTAAGCAACCCCTCCCCCACCCCCGACCATGACCACTTTGAATGGGCTGTATCGGCATTGCTGCATGGCTTAGTAAACAGGAGGGGGGTTATCTTAAATTATCTCTCTATATATATGCTATAATTTCTATCAATCTAATTTATATGGAATAAAATTAGCAAATAGTTACAAATCAATGTGTCAATGTATAGGTAGCAGGATAAGAAAAACTGTTAAGATAGGTCTTTGGACTACAGCTGGTATGTTGAATTCTTAGCAGATTTTATTATTGAATAATGTTCAGTGGAGGTAATTCTCTAAAGGTCACCTAAAGTTAGTTGCTGGGATGATGGGCACTAAGGAGCCCTATTACTTAGCCGCAGTAGGCCTACCATGTGCTAAAAGATAACTACCGCTGGACCCACTGGGGGCAGAGAATAGGTGAGTAGCACAGGCAGAAGTAGCGTAGGAGCCATTACGTGGAGGGGCATAAACGAATGGGACACCCAAGTTTTCATGAGGGCGTCCTCGCAGGACGGCCCTGTAAAGGGCCGGGGCAACCCGTATCAAAACAAGATGGGCGTCCATCTTTCGTTTCGATAATACGGTCGGGGACGCCCAAATCATGAAATTTAGGTCGACCTTAGGTCATTTTTGAGATGGTCGTCCCCGGATTTCAGCAATAATGGAAACTGAGGATGCCCATCTCAAAAACGACCAAATCCAAGTCATTTGGTCGTGGGAGGAGCCAGCATTCGTAGTGCACTGGTCCCCCTCACATGCCAGGACACCAACTGGGCACCCTAGGGGGCACTGCAGTGGACTTCACAAATTGCTCCCAGGTGCATAGCTCCCTTACCTTGTGTGCTGAGCCTCCTAAAACCCACTCCCCACAACTGTACACCACTACCATAGCCCTAAGGGGTGAAGGGGGGCACCTACATGTGGGTACAGTGGGTTTCTGGTGGGTTTTGGAGGGCTCACATTTACCACCACAAGTGTAACAGGTAGGGGTGGGGTAAGGGCCTGGGTCCGCCTGCCTGAAGTACACTGCACCCACTACAACTGCTCCAGGGACCTGCATACTGCTGCGATGGACCTGAGTATGGTATTTGAGGATGGTAAAAAAGTATTTTTAAAGTATTTTTTTAATGGTGGGAGGGGGTTAGTGACCATTATCGGAGTAAGGGGAGGTCATCCCCGATTCCCTCCGGTGGTCATCTGATCAGTTCAGGCACCTTTTTCATGCTTGGTCGTGAAAAAAAATGGACCAAGTAAAGTCGGCCAAGTGCTCGTGAGGGATGCCCTTCTTTTTTTCCATTATCGGCTGAAGATGCCCATGTGTTAAGCACGCCCCAGTCCCGACTTCGCTACACTGCAGACATGCCTACATGAACTTTGGTCATCCACGTGACGGAAAGCAGTTGTGGGCGCCCAAAATCGGCTTTCGATTATGCCGATTTGGGCGACATTGCGAGAAGGACGCCCATCTCCCGATTTGTGTCGGAAGATGGGTGTCCTTCTCTTTCGAAAATCCACCTGCTAGTAACATAGTAAATGATGGCAGATAAAGACCTGAATAGTCCATCCAGTCTGCCCAACAGTCATACTCATTATCTGTCTGTGATAAAAATTTTAGAGGCCCTTTTACTAAGGCGCGTAGGCGCCTACGTGTGTCTAACTTGCATCAAATTGGCACTACCGCCTGGCTACCGCATGTCCTGGGTGGTAATTCCATTTTTGGCACATGCCCAAAACACACAGTAGAAAATATTTTCTATTTTCTACTGTGGGGCAATTACCCAGCAGTAATCATTAGTTGGCATGCCCTGCACGCTTACCACCTGGTTAGCACATGAGACCTTACTGCTAAGTCAATGGGTGGCGTTAAGGTCTCAGGCCGAAAATGGATGCACGCTGGTTTTCATTTTGCCACACGTCCATTTTCCGGCACATTAAAAAAAGTTCCCTTTTTTCCAAGCGTGCTCAAGAAATGGACCAGCGTGCATCCAAAACACATGACTACACCAGCACAGGCCACTTTTGGATGCACCATAGTAAAAGGGCTCCTTAGTGATATCACGTATTGAGTTCTGCAATGCGCTGTATTTGGGCTTGCCAAAATCAAAGATACAAACTTTGCAGGTGATACAAAATGCTTCTGCTCGATTGTTGGCGGGTGTGTCCCAGTTCCAGCATGTATCTCCAATCTTATGCTCTTTGCACTGGTTACTAGCCCATGAATGAGTACAGTACAGGGTGGTACAGTTGGTACACAGAGCACTATACTCCGATTGTGTTCCTCGATATTTTAAAGATGCAATTCAGGAATACCATCCCGTTTGATCCTTGCGGTCTGAAAATTTGAAGTTTTTGTTAAATGCAAAATTGCAGACTGTGGCATATTCTGATACACGGAACACTGCATTCTTGATAGTGGGTCCACAGATCTGGAACAAATTACCAGGTAGTTTGAGACTGTGTAGTAGTAGGGTTCAATTCAGTAAGTTACTGAAGACGTATTTGTTCGAACACGCATGGGGTTGATTTTGTCTATTTTATTTTGGATATTGTATAATTCAGTGCTCGGTATTGTCTTTTTTAATTATGTATGTTGATTTGTGATCCGCCTAGTTGTATGTGGACTAGAAAGTTTTAAATAAATAAACATTACGTCCTTCATCATGGTCTTTCTTTGGTGACACTTTATGTTCCAACTACTGGAGTTGCCATCGCCGCCCACTCTTGCCTATCCGAATCTGTCTTGTCATGTGTGCAACACAGACCAAAAAAGTCTGCCCAGCACCATACTCAGGTTCCAGCTACTGAAGTTACCGTCGAAACGCTTTACAGCCCATCCTAAACTGCATGGCCATCTACTGGGCTTAGACCGTACAAGTCTGCCCGGCACCAGTCTTAGTTCTTTCTTTGCCTTTTTGAATTCCATCGCCATTTTTTTCTCCACCACCTCCCTCGGCAGAGCAGTCCAAGCTTTAACTCAGTGAAAAAGGATTTCCTGACTTAAATAGGTGGCGGTAAGACCTCCCATTGGTATTGGCTATGTGCTAATGGCAAACTTAGTATGTAGCCATTAAAAAAAAATGAACGCAGCCATTATACTGCCAGGCTAAAAGTGTCCACAGCAGTTAACTCAAAGCCAGAAGAAATTAAATGGTCCATTTTTGTTGTTCATCTAAAGTTGTTTTCTTCTTCCTAGGTAAAGTTTGTGCACGGTTTTTTAATCACGAGCTCACCCTCGAGGTTTCATTGTTGACATAAGCTTTATCTTATTTCAGTGCACAAGACGCAGCAGCTCCCATTTAGATAAACTGTTTGAAGACACATATTACAAGTGGATGTATTTATTGAACACAAGAGACTCCTGATGCAGGCCTCATAGGCCGAAACACAGCTGTGTCGAGTCTTGTTCATCCTTCAATAAACAGTTATTTTTATCTGGAGTTTCATTCACTTTTTGAGTCATCTTCGCTGTTTTGTCTTATGCTACATAATTTTTTGTTACATTTGTACCCCACGCTTTCCCACTCATGGCAGGCTCAATGCGGCAGGCAATGGAGGGTTAAGTGACTTGCCCGGAGTCACAAGGAGCTGCCTGTGCCAGGAATCGAACTCAGTTCCTCAGGACCAAAGTCCACCACCCTAACCACTAGGCCATTCCTGCGGAGACTTGTTTCTTTCTTTTTTTTTTTTTGTTACATTTGTACCCCGCGCTTTCCCACTCATGGCAGGCTCAATGCGGCTTATATGGGGCAATGGAGGGTTAAGTGACTTGCCCAGAGTCAATCACAAGGAGCTGCCTGTGCCTGAAGTGGGAATCGAACTCAGTTCCTCAGTTCCCCAGGACCAAAGTCCACCACCCTAACCACTAGGCCACTCCTCCACTAGGCCACTCCTCTACTCACATCAATCTGTCCCAGAGGTAGCACAGCAACCAGGGCCTCTGAGGGTGGGTAAGAAGTGATTTTGAAAGATTTATGAACTGTAGTCTCTTGGATGGAGGGGTTGCTTAAGTCTGTGGTTAACCATAATATTTCCTTTTCTCAAGAAACTTGAGACATTTACAAAAGTGGATACACATATTTCTTATTTTGATAAATGAGTATCCTCACTTGAATCTCAGTTGTCTTCTCTTCAGGCTGCCTCTATATCAGCTGTGAAAGATTCTCTCAACATTCATTTTAAATCAGAAAATATGGAGAATGCCAGTAGAGCAAGAAATTTACATTTTATTGAATTTACCTTGCATTTATTTATCACCTGAGAGTCTGTTGAGGAAATACCTTAAGGAGGCATTATATTTGTCTGTATATTTGTCAGTTCAAGCTTCTCTTACTCACCTACAAATGCACTCGATCTGCGGCCCCTCTGTACCTCTCTACCCTCATCTCCCCTTACGTCCCTACCCGTAACCTCCGCTCTCAAGACAAATCCCTCCTTTCAGTACCCTTCTCCACCACCTCCAACTCCAGGCTCCGCCCCTTCTGTCTCACCTCACCCCACGCCTAGAACAAACTCCCTGAGCCCATACGCCGTGCCCCCTCCCTACCCATCTTCAAATCAATGCTCAAAGCCCACCTCTTCAATATCGCCTTCGGCACCTAACCACTTCACCTCTTCTCAGGAAAACTTATCTACCCCAACTTGACATTTCGTCCTTTAGATTGTAAGCTCTTCTGAGCAGGGACCGTCCTTAATTGTTAATTTGTACAGCGCTGCGTAACCCTAGTAGCGCTCTAGAAATGTTAAGTAGTAGTAGTAGTAGTAGTAGATGATACTGCAGGCACCTACTTTTAATTCATGCATAGATTAGAAGTATGCATGGGAATGGAACTCCCATGCGTACTTCTTTGATAAAAGAGAAGGACTTTAATAGGAAGATGGGAGGAAAATGGGAATCGCAAAAGGGGAAATGAGAATAGCTGCTCAGATAAAAAAAAAAACTACTACTACTACTATTTAGCATTTCTATAGCGCTACAAGGCATACGCAGCGCTGCACAAACATAGAAGAAAGACAGTCAAAAACAAAAAACATTCCCATACAGATTTCCATGGATAGTAATAGGGCTGCATCAGGGCCAGATTAAAACTAAGGGGCCCTTTTTCAAAGGTGCTCCAAAAAGTGGCCTGCGGTAGCATGGGTGCATGTTTTGGAGGCACGCTGGACCATTTCTCCACTGCATCTGGAAAAAAGGGGGGTTGGGCCGGAAAATGGATGTGCGGCAAAATTAAAACCAGAACGCGTCTATTTACGACCTGAGCCCTTAATGCCACCCATTGACTTAGCAGTAAGGGCTCATGCGTTACCTGTGCAGTAACCGTCCAGCACACGTCAACTGCTGATTACCGCCAGGAACACCCCCGCGGTAGAAAATATGCTAGCTGGGTGGTAATGCCGATTTGACACATGCTACACACACGTAGGCCCTAACATGCCTTTGTAAAAGGGCCCCTAGGAAAGGAGGAACAGGGGTGATATGATACAGATGTTCAAATACTTGAAAGGTATTAATCCGCAAAAAAATCTTTTCCGGAGATGGGAAGGCGGTAGAACGAGAGGACATGAAATGAGATTGAAGGGGGGCAGACTCAAAAAAGATGTCAGGAAGTATTTTTTCACGGAGAGGGTGGTGGATGCTTGGAATGCCCTCCCGCGGGAGGTGGTGGAGATGAAAACGGTAACGGAATTCAAACATGCGTGGGATATGCTTAAAGGAATCCTGTGCAGTAGGAATGGATCCTCAGAAGCTTAGCCGAAATTGGGTGGCGGAGCAGGTGGGGGAAGAGAGGTTGGTGGTTGGGAGGCGAGGATAGTGGAGGGCAGACTTATACGGTCCGTGCCAGAGCCGGTGATGGGAGGCGGGACTGGTGGTTGGGAGGCGGGAAATACTGCTGGGCAGACTTGTACGGTCTGTGCCCTGAAAAAGGCAGGTACAAATCAAGGTAAGGTATACACATATGAGTTTATCTTGTTGGGCAGACTGGATGGACCATGCAGGTCTTTTTCTGCCGTCATCTACTATGTTACTAGGCAATCATGTATTTGCAGGTCCCCATACCAAAGAGTCCCATTTTTTTATTTCCTCACCCCCCCCCCCTTCCAGTCATTTTCCAATGCACCGCATACTTTCCTTTTCCTTGGTGCACCTGTGTATCATCCCTGTCTAGGTACTGTTATAAGACTACATCTCAGCTGAGTATAAAGCAAGGGCAGAATCATTTTCTACCGCGTGGTGCTTACCCGGCAGTAATTGGCAGTTTACGCGCGCTGGCCGCTTACCACCTGGTTAGCGTGCAAGACCTTACTGCTAAGTTAATGGGTTGCAGTAAGGTCTCAGCCCGAAAATGGACACATGCTGGTTTTAATTTTGCCGCACGTCCATTTTCCGGCACAAAAGAAAATACCTTTTTTCCAGTCACGCCGAGCAAATGGACTTGCGCGCATTCAAAACACGTGCCTACGCCAGCGCAGGCCACTTTTAGGCATGGCTTAGTAAAAGGGCCCCTAAATTAGGTACAGATCCCCCTTATTCTATAACAGCGCGCACCATGAAATTCCACTGCTCTGTCACCCTCTGATCACCATGCATATCTCCCTTTCCCTCATCCTCTCAGCTCTCTCTGTTTCTCACCTAACCCACCTCTCCCTCATCCTTTTAGACTGTCACTGAAATACTTTGATGTTTCACTTACATATGCTGTTACTTATCAAAATTTGCTTATTTCTGATCTGATGAAGAAGGGCTACCTTCGAAAGCTAATCAAAGCATGTATTAAGTTAGTCCAATAAAAAAGGTATCATCTAATTTTCTTTTATATGGTTTATTTTATTCTATTTCTATTGAGTACCTAGGAATGTCTCTGATCTGCCCTTGACCCTCCCGTAGCAATTCCCCCTTTTTAGAGCCGCACGTAAAATTTATGTGTGGATCCACGTGACTAAAATGCAGGCATAAATTTCAATTAAGACCATTTAGTGCTGATAATTATTAGAACCCAATTATTGGTGCTAATTGGCACGTTATTCAATTCAATTATGCATGCAAATTGAGTGCGAACCCAAATTTGCATGTGCAATTTTAAGTGCCATTTATAGAATTTCTGGGATAACGTTTATGAAGTAGAATTATTTTCAGCAGACGAAAAGGTTGTAGAACCTTCAAGGGGGTAGGACTCAGGAATAACATCAGAAAATATTTCTTCACAGGGTGGAGGAGAGCTAAAATAGCAAAGGAACTCATGTAAGCCTGGGGAAAAAAACCACAGACAATCCCTAGTTATGCAGAAGGAAAATCACAGATGAACCGGGGCCTATGGCATTCAAATAGATGTAAATTAAGCATTCTAGATAAACCTTATAGGACTTATCTGCCATTATACTTTATGTTCATATGAGCTTGAAGGTCAGTGTGTTATGGATATTTAAATAATCACCATAATGGTTCAGCTAGTTAACTATTAATGCTTACCCTCAGCTTTCTTCCTCATGTACAAAGTATAAATTAATTATGCCTTAGCAAGCAGTTTCACAGCACAGTCCTTGGAGGATGGGCAGAAATAGATGAAATTAACTTGCTTGGCTATTAGATATATCACATCAACTGGCGAGATGACTTTTTTTTATTATTACCAATGTAACTCACTAGCCAACAGTAAAAAAAAAAAAAAAAAGTCCAGTTAAAATTTATCTTAAGTTCTACATCTTTGGACACTTACCAAACACATTTCCACTACTGATTGGACAATATTTTTCTTATACTGGTTTGGGACAATTATTAGGCTCAATAAAGTTGTTCAGCAATTCTAATGTTCTATACTTTCTTTTAGCTGTCATGAGATCTGTAAATGTTATTTTCTCTACTGACTTTAAACATTCTCTGCACAATAAAGCTGTCTTTTTTTTCTTTTTTTTTTTTGCTGTTGTTAAACTGTAATTTTTACACATTTTTTATGGTAGCAGATTAATAGCACCAACTAAAAGATATCTCATCCTAAAATGCTCCCCTACTTGTTGACAGGACTAATATATGGATGCAGTAAAATGTAGTTTCTAATTATTTTTAAGGGGGTGTTAAATACTGACATAGAAATCTTTATCTTTCCCAGGGACACTCTAAGGTTACTTTAAGAACCTGCAGTTCAGATGCAACCACTAACATGCCCTAGCAAAGATGACAGAAGGCAGATGAGACATATAATTACGAGTGACAGCATAATTACGGAGCTCATAACATTATTTAAAAAAAAAAAAAAAAGTTGTCCATTTCTCTAATGAATGTATAGTGCAAGATATACCCAAAGGGAAGCATCCCCATCTAGATTGATTTTGGTTGGGTAATTTTTTTATTGCAATTTTTCATAATAGAACAAGCAATATAATCTTGTTACGAAGAAATATGAGTCAGTAACATATCAATTACATAGGAATCAAAACTTTAAAGTAAAAGGACACAAACTTCACTAGGTGGTAGAACGAGAGCACATGAAATGAGATTGAAGGGGGGCAGACTCAAGAAAAATGTCAGGAAGTATTTTTTCACGGAGAGAGTAGTGGATGCTTGGAATGCCCTCCTGCGGGAGGTGGTGGAAATGAAAACGGTAACGGAATTCAAACATGCGTGGGATAAGCATAAAGGAATCCTGTGCCGAAGGAATGGATCCTCAGGAGCTTAGTCAAGATTGGGAGGCGGGGCTGGTGGTTGGGAGGCGGGGATAGGGCTGGGCAGACTTATAAGGTCTGTGCCAGAGCCGGTGGTGGGAAGCGGGACTGGTGGTTGGGAGGCGGGGATAGTGCTGGACAGACTTGTATGGTCTGTGCCAGAGCCGGTGGTTGGGAGGCAGGGCTGGTGGTGGGGAGGTGAGGATAGTGCTGGGCAGACTTATACGGTCTGTGCCTGTGCCAGAGCCGGTGGTTGGGAGGTGGGGCTGGTGGTTGGGAGGCGGGGATAGTGCGGGGCAGACTTATACGGTCTGTGCCCTGAAGAGCACAGGTACAAATCAAAGTAGGGTATACACAAAAAGCAGCAAATATGAGTTATCTTGTTGGGCAGACTGGATGGACCGTGCAGGTCTTTTTCTGCCGTCATCTACTATGTTACTATGTTAGATCACAAAAGATGGAGGTGCTAGTACAGCATTATATGATTACATCACATGACAAATCCTATCTTCAATTCAGCCAGGGTCACCTACACAGGACACAATTGTGGGAGTAATTGGAATCAAAGATTTCTTAGCATCTAAAAAGGATCTCAACTGATCTGGGACAGAGAATATATAGGAATTATCTAAGAGGTCCTTTTACTAAGGTGCACCAAAGAGTGGCCTGCACTGGTGTAAACGCGTGTATTGGACATGCGGAGGTCCACTTTTCAGCACACCTGCAAAAAAAGGCCTTTTTTGGCTGAAAATGGATAAACGGCAAAATGAAAATTGGCGGGCATCCATTTTGGGCTTGAGGCCTTACCACCACCCATTCACTTAGCGGTAAGGTCTCATGCATTAACCAGGCAGTAATCATCAGTGCACGTACAATGCCAATTACCGCCCAGTTAGTGCCGCATGCTGGAAATTTTCCAGCGTGCATAGTGGACAACCCCACAAGAACTGACACACCAGACTACACCCTTCCTATCTCAGATAGTCTGAAAATCCTCGGGGTAACAATGGACAGTAACCTAACACTGGAGAGCCAAGTGGCATCCACAACAAAGAAAATGTTTCACTCAATGTGGAAACTCAAACGCTTAAAACTATTTTTCCCGGGGGAAACATTTCGCACCAGGGAAACATTTTGCACCCTGATATAATCAATGATACTAAGCCACGCAGACTACTGCAATGGAATCTATGCGGGATGCAAAGAACAAACCTTAAAGAAACCAGACCGCACAAAACACGGCAGCTAGGCTTATATTTGGAAAAACGCGATTTGAAAGCGCAAAACCCCTCAGCGAAAAGCTACACTGGCTTCCAATCAAAGAAAGCATTGCTTTCAAAATCTGCACCCTGGTTCACAAAATCATCTACGGTGAAGCCCCGGGATACATGACAGACCTGATTGACTTACCAACCAGAAACATATCCAAATCAACACGAACATTTCTAAATCTTCACTACCCAAGCTGCAAAGGTCTTAAATACAAATCAATCTATGCATCTAGTTTCTCCTACATAAGCACGCAATTATGGAAATCATTACCAAAAGCCTTGAAAATGATGTACAACTACCTAAACTTTTGGAAATCACTAAAGATTAAGGCATACTCTACCGACCCAACTAAATGCCTGAACTCTGCTACACAACAAAACTCAAGTACGTAATGGACATTACTCAACTCTTCCGTTGTACGACTCCCTAATGTGACAGTGCTACATGAACTCTATCCTATCACAACATTACCTCGTATTTGTTCACCGGAGACTTCAAAGCCTCTCCGGTACTATGTAAGCCACATTGAGCCTGCAAATAGGTGGGAAAATGTGGGATACAAATGTAACAAATAAATAAATAAATAAATTACCACCCAAGCCATGCGGTAGCCGGGAGGTAGGTCTGACTAGGTGTGTGATGGGCACATGTAGGCACCTACATGACTTAGAGTCCGTAATTTCAGTTTCAGTGTATTTCTGATATACCACCACTTCAAATTGTGCTTAAATTTAAGGATAGTTTGTGAGCAGCAGGTTGAAACTAGCTATCTCTGTGGAAAATATTGGTGATATCTTAATGGCTAAGCTTTGCTTTAGCCATATAGAACTGTACATTTTGGATTGACTTACTGAGTTAGTGCATCATACCTTCTTTCTGATCTGTATTTTAATTTTAGTTTAATTGGCACATGTGTTCTTTGTAGCCCCTATAGAGCAAGTTATATTACAATCTACTAAATATCTATCTATCTATCTATCTTACAATTAATACATTATGAGGAGAATTTCTGATAAAATACCTAAGTCCAATTTTGGACATTTTGCTAAAAAATCCAAAAATTGAATGGTGAACATAGCCACGGGCATTTTCAGCAGCAGTAACTGGTTAAATGCCGCTGAAAATAACTGGTTATCTGCAGAGATGCGAGTTAACCAGTCGGTGGCCGTTCCCGGCTAGTTAACTCACACTGAATATTGGCCGGAATGTATTTTCCATGTTTATTTAAAAATGTCTATCCTGCCCATCAACCAATCTATCTGAGCAGCTTACAGACCAAAGGGGTTAAAGTGTAATAGAAAAGCAAGACAGGTGATGGAGGAGGGGAAGAGGGAGGAACAACATTCAGGAATTGAGGTGAACAGCAATGCAAATGAGAAGCATTCATAAAGACAAAGGTCTATAGGTCTGCTTTAAAGTTTACATGCTGGGGTAACATAGTCCAGAGTTCTGGACTTTGAACAGAAAAAAACATCAAATGCTGAGTGCTGTCGTATACAATTTCTCTAAATGTAGTTACAACCAGGTGATTCTACATAGATGATGAGTGATCTAGGGAATAGGGTGTCAGGAATTGTGATAGGAAAGATGGCTCGTCAGAGCTATGGATTTTAAAAACCAGCAGGAGTAATTTATATGTTTTCTGTTGAGCAAGAGGTAGCCAGTGAACAGCTTTCAGCAGTGGGGGTCATGTGGTCGAATTTTTTGTACCCACAATGAGTTTGATAGTAGTATTTTGAACTAACTGCATCAGAGGTCATTTACTCTGAGTCTGTTATATAGACCATTTCAATAGTCTAATTGATTGAGGACCAGTGAGTAGCTCAGAATGTTGAGCGGTGGGGGCGGGAGAATGGAATAGAGATCTTACAGAACGGATTGCTCACAACTTATAGAATGAACACTGAACCGCTATCAAAAGTCATGCCAATAATTTTCATAGTAGGTACTAATGAGACCAAAGAAGTACAGAGAAAGATGAGTTCCACAAGATTTCCCTTGGTCTGGTCAGCAAAAAGAAGAACCTTAGATTTATTAGGGTTTAATATGAATTTATTTTCCCCTAACCAGTCTGTAATCTGTGACAGCGTACCATTTATATTAGTTATCTCTTGAAGTTCTGAAGGGCTAAGGTGCATATGACCTGAATTTCATCTGCACATTAATGAATGTAGTAAAATCTACAGACTGCATTTGAGTCAACAGATGAGCAAGAAAATGTTAAAACGTGTGGGGGCCAGAACTGATCCCTAAGGGATTCCTGAAAGAAGTGAAAATAGATTGGGAGAAATATTGTGAAATTTCACCGTGCAACTACAGGTCTGTGAGGTAAGATAGAAACCACTTAAAGGACTGTGTCTGTTAATCCAATCTGGCATAATCTATACGTAAGACTGAATGATCAACAAGGTTGAGAGTGCAATTGATTATTTTATTATCAATGGAACATCTTGGTATCCAGGATATATTTTCAGTGAAAGGGGAAAAATTCCAATGCATCTGGTAGCATTTTGGGGAGACCCTGAAGCCAGCAGCCACATCCAGCTGCTTAACTGTCTGTCACTTTGACACAGATTGCACTGTTATCTTTTTCTTGGGGTCCTTTTAGTAAGGTGCACTGAAAAATGGCCTGCGGTAGTGTAGACGTGTGTTTTGGGTGTGCGCAGAATTATTTTCTAGCGCACCTACAAAAAAAGCCTCTTTTTTTGCCTAAAACGGACGTGCGGCAAAATGAAAATTGCCACGTGTTCATTTTGGGTCTGAGATCTTACCGCAAGCCATTGACCTAGTGGTAAGGTCTCATGCGGTAACTGGGTGGTAATGGTCTGCAAGCGTCAAATGCCTCTTGATGCACGTAGCTGCCGCGTACCAGAAAATAAAAAATATTTTTCAGGCATGCGTAGCGGATGCATGCCAAAATTGAAATTACCGCAAGGGCCATGTGGTAATCAGGTGGGAACTCCAATTTGATACACGTTGGGCCGGCCCCCTTCTGCAGTGAGGGATAGGGTGGGTTGGGTGGGAGGGGAGGGGGGTTGGGGGCTGTATTTTTTTGTACTTTTTTGCTTTTCGCTCTTTACACAGTTTTCATGTTGTTGTAAGGCAAGGCAAGGAAATGTGATTTTGATCTGTTTGTTGAGTGTGTACTGTTCAATAAAAAGATTTATGCAGAAAACAGGATAAGGTTGCTAGAAACATTTTATTCTTTGGAGGAGATTGTTTTCTGATAGAGTAACAGAGGATTTGTTTTCCTTTTTTTTTTTTTTAAAGTTTAAAAGAGAAAATTGGTGGACATTCACTGCCGTAGAATGGAACGGGCGCAGAGGAGTAGTGGTTAGAGCACAGGCTGAGAACCAGAGAAGCCAGGATTCATTTCAAACCCAACCAATTACTGCTTGTGATGGCCAAGTCATTTAGGGCCCCTTTTACCAAGCTAAGGCAAAAGGGGGGGGGGGGCTGCGCTGGAGTCGGTGTGTGTTTTTTGATGCGCGCCGAGGCCCACTTTTACCGCAGCTGGCAAAAGGGTAGTCTTTCTTCTCTGCAGGAAACGGCCATGCAGCAAGTAAAAGGCTTGTCGCACAGCTATTTCAGGGGCAGCCCTTACCACCACCCATTGAGGTGGTGGTAAAGGCTCCCGCCCTAACCTGGCGGTAACTGGGCAGCGTGCAGCACTGCCCGATTACTGTCGGGTACACCCCAGTGCTACAAAAATAAATATATTTTTGTAGCGCCAGATATGATGGTGCACTGGGAGTGGGAAGTACTGCCAGACAGCTGCAATAGCTTGGCAGTACTTCCTGTTTAGTGAGTGGCAGTGGCGTAGCTACGTGGGGCCTGAGGGGGCCTGGGCCCCCGTAGATTTCAGTGGGGACCCCCCTCCCGGCGAACCCGCCCCAGCCGCCGCCTACCATCCGTTTTGCTGGCAGGGGACCCCACTCCCCGCCAGCCGACGTCCTCTCCCGTAGAACACAGCGGCACTGGCAGAGAAAAGTCTTCTTCCTTGCATTCTGACGTCCTGCACGTTGTACGTGCAGGACGTCAGCATGCAAGGAAGAAGACTTTTCTCTGCCAGACAGTGCCGCTGCGTTCTACGGGAGAGGACATTGGCTTGCGGGGAGTGGGGTCCCCCGCCAGCAAAACGGAAGGTAGGCGGCGGCGGGGGAGGGTTCGCGGCGGGAGGGGGGTCGGCAGAGACGGGGGGGCAACAATGGCGGCGGGAGGGGGGCGGCAGCAGGGGGGGGCTAAAATGTGCCCCCTCCCCTCGAGCTGTGGACCCCCCTCCCACGCAAGTCTGGCTACGCCCCTGGTGAGTGGTAAGCCCACATTGGGCTTACCACTGCTTTGTAAAAGGGGCCCTTAATCCTCCATTGCCTCATGCAGGCGCACTGAAAAATGGACTTGCATGCATCCAATACATGTGTCTACAACAGCGCAGGCCATTTTTTGGTGCACCTTAGTAAAAGGACCCCTTATAGAAGAGTACTAGCTACACTCATAGCACAGAACATTTAGGGTCATCCATTTAGCCAGCTGTTGAATTGGTATAAATGATCGTGTGTTAAGACACATCAATGCCAACGTACGCTAGTATTCTAGAACAACATTCTGGCGTACAGATGTCATTGTAGAATTGGCAGTTAGCAAGCAACATCAACACATCTAATTGCAGGCACACAATTATAGTGTTTATATTTTTTCATTTTTTTTAATCATTTTACTTAATTACATTCACATTTATCACATAAACGTAAGGAAATACAGAAATTAATATAAAAAGGAAAACATTTTCTCTCAACAATATATATTTACATAATTGTCCACAATTGTGTTTATATTTCTTCCATATTAGTTAACTCATTCCAGCTACCTATTCATGCATGCGATCAGAGGACATCGGGACTGTCTCTTTTTGACATGCAGCTGCATGGCTCACCATCATTTGTGTCAAGTGTCATCCGAATCAACACGAACGTACCTAAATCTGCACTACCTGAGTTGCAAAGGACTCAAATAGAAATCAACTTACGCATCCAGTTTCTCCTACAAAAGCACACAACTGTGGAACGCATTACCAAAAGCCTTGAAAACTACGTACGACCACCTAAACTTCTGGAAAAAACTAAAAAACTAACCTGTTTAAAAAGGCATACCCTACCAACCCAACATAAATGCCTGACCTCTGCAACACAACAAAACTAAAGTACGTAATGGACATAACACAACTCTTCCGTTGTATGATTCCCTAATGTGGCTGTGCCACATGAACTTTATCTTACCACAATATCACTTTGTATTTCTTTACACCGGAGTCTGCAAACACCTCTCCGGTACTATGTAAGCCACATTGAGCCTACAAATAGGTGGGGAAATGTGGGATACAAATGTAACAAATAAATAAATTCTAATTTCCATCAAGGTGGGGGGAGGGCCACCATTCCTAATTATCACAAAATAAGTTTTCCAAATACATTTCTTTTTATTTTAAAATTTTCGCAACTGGGGCATTCGGCACCAACTCGCACACCCACTCTCCTTCTGCAAGCCAATAAGACCCATAAGCCACTTCTTTTGAGCAAATATGGAATTTATTAAGGCCGCAGCCAGGCACTTTAAACATTCTATTTCACAAAATGCCACTTAATATGTTACAAAACTGGATAACTTCTTATAACATGTCAATCCAATCAAAACCCTGGGTACACAGCTTTTCATCCCCATTGCATTTTAACACGCTTCCGTCAGCTCCGTTAACCCTGCTGCTGCTCCCGCGCAATGACCCCTCCTTACGTCAGCAGCTCTACTTTATCACCCTCTCCCTCCTCCCCCCTCCCTCCCCTTAACCCTTTCATTACCTCCTATCTCCCACCTTTCCTCCTTCCTTGCAACACTTCCCTCCCTCCCCCCCCCCTAATCCTACCCCTCGTTGGCCTTCAGCCCAGTTGTGTCCGGCCCCTCCTAATCGGATTGGCCTATTTCTTTTTACTCCTAAATCTATCCTGTCACCTCATTTGGTATTCTTTTCTGCCTTAGCCTTCTTTTACTATCTATCCATCAAGCCGCTTCGAACAAGCCAGAACAGCATCAAATTAGTTCAAATTAAAAATGTAGTGGACTCTTCAGGAGAAGTCAATGTGTTGAAACAGAGTTAAATTACACTAACTGAGAGCAACTACTATTGACTGTTTTCTGCTTCAACATTTCAGCTCATTGTGCAACGTAAAATAGAGCAATCGAGATGAGGAGCAGATGGGAACCAACAATCTCCATCTGATTACTGCACTATTTTTTAAACACCTGTATAATGACATGTTTATCACGTACACAGGGATAAATCATTAAGTTGACTTTCCAAGTAGATCTACACAAAATATCCCACTTAGTCACCTCTCCCCTCTCCAATCGGTTCAAAACTCTGCTGCCCGTCTCGTCTTCCGCCAGGGTCGCTTTACTCATACTACCCCTCTCCTCAAGTCGCTTCACTGGCTCCCTATCCGTTTTCGCATCCTGTTCAAACTTCTTCTACTAACCTATAAATGTACTCACTCTGCTGCTCCTCAGTATCTCTCCACACTCATCCTTCCCTACACCCCTTCCCGTGCACTCCGCTCCATGGATAAATCCTTCTTATCTGTTCCCTTCTCCACTACTGCCAACTCCAGACTTCGCGCCTTCTGTCTCGCTGCACCCTACGCCTGGAATAAACTTCCTGAGCCCCTACGTCTTGCCCCTTCCTTGGCCACCTTTAAATCTAGACTGAAAGCCCACCTCTTTAACATTGCTTTTGACTCATAACCACTTGTAACCACCTGCCTCCACCTACCCTCCTCCTTCCTGTACACAATAATTGATTTGATTTGCTTACTTTATTTTTTGTCTATTAGATTGTAAGCTCTTTGAGCAGGGACTGTCTTTCTTCTATGTTTGTGCAGTGCTGCGTATGCCTTGTAGCGCTATAGAAATGCTAAATAGTAGTAGTAATATGCTTCTCCTGTGTGGTGGAAAGAAAGGTAGCTCTTAAAAAATCAGAGTGCAGTAAACAGAAGCCCACGGTGACTGGGAAGATGACAGATTCCTCTTTTTAAATAATCACTCTTTGCTTTTTCTTCAACTTCAAGCTTTCATCTTCAAAGTTACAGGCCCAGGACACCTTTCAGGCACAGCAGTAGAGCTACGTCTTCTGTCTCTTCATCTGAGACTACAAAGAGTTCTAAAGTTTTCTAGAAGAATTGTCTCCTGAGCACTTAAGGTTTTTTTTTTTTCTAAAACATGGATTATTATTAATAGCTAAAGGTTTTACCAAAATAAGTGTGTCACCGACTTTGTGCTTTATCCTGTCAGTTAACAGTATATCTGACATGAGTTTCTACAAAGGGCTGCCTTTCATGTACGTGCTGGCAACCCTCAATTTTCCAAAGAATAATTTATGTATATCCTTTTGTCCTTGAGAATCAAATTAGGTAATAAGTGCATCATCATTTTTTAAGGGAAAACACCAACTAATATCTTTTTATTTCTCCCAGTTGGATTTTTTTTTGTTACATTTGTACCCCGCGCTTTCCCACTCATGGCAGGCTCAATGCGGCTTACATGGGGGCAATGGAGGGTTAAGTGACTTGCCCAGAGTCACAAGGAGCTGCCTGTGCCTGAAGTGCGAATCAAACTCAGTTCCTCAGTTCCCCAGGACCAAAGTCCACCACCCTAACCACTAGGCCACTCCTCCACTGTTGCTACTATTTGAGATTCTACATGGAATGTTGCTATTCCACTAGACGTCGGCCCTTGTGGCCGTGCAGGCTTCTACATGGAATGTTGCTAGTGGAATAGCAACATTCCATGTAGAATCTCCAATAGTATCTATTTTATTTTTGTTACATTTGTACCCTGCGCTTTCCCACTTCCCACTCATGGCAGGCTCAATGCAGCTTACATGGGGCAATGGAGGGTTAAGTGACTTGCCCAGAGTCACAAGGAGCTGCCTGTGCCTGAAGTGGGAATCAAACTCAGTTCCTCAGGACCAAAGTCCACCACCCTAGCCACTAGGCCACTCCTCCACTGTTGCTACTATTTGAGATTCTACATGGAATGTTGCTATTCCACTAGAAGTTGGCCCTTGCAGATCACCAATGTGCCCGCGCAGGCTTCTGCTTCTGTGAGTCTGACATCCTGCACGTACATGCAGGACGTCAGACTCACAGAAACAGAAGCCTGCGCAGCCTTCTACATGGAATGTTTGCTAGTGGAATAGCAACATTCCATGTAGAATCTCGAATCTCCAATAGTAGCAACATTCCATGTAGAATCTCCAATAGTATCTATTTTATTTTTGTTACATTTGTACCCTGCACTTTCCCACTCATGGCAGGCTCAATGCAGCTTACATGGGGCAATGGAGGGTTAAGTGACTTGCCCAGAGTCACAAGGAGCTGCCTGTGCCTGAAGTGGGAATCGAACTCAGTTTCTCAGGACCAAAGTCCACCACCCTAACCACTAGGCCACTCCTCCACTCCACATATTAAGCAGCAAAATGCATACATTTCCCCCCAGATTCTTTATATTGCACATTCATTTCCCCATTGAAAATTGAAGCATATTTTACAACAATAAATGCAACTTAATTGGTTCATAAGCTAATCAGCGCCATTATTCGGATGTTAACAAGAAATTATCAGCACTAATTGGCATTGATTAGGATTTGCGCTCCCCCTGAAATGTCCGTGCGGCAAGTGCTTTACTTGCCACATGGCAATTTCCAGCAGGAAAGAGACCCTTTCCTTTTACCTGCTGCGCTAAAAGGGGGTCTCGGTGCGCATGAAAAACATGCACCGACGCCAGCGCAGGCCCCTTTTTGCCGCAGCTTGGTAAAAGGGTCCCTTAATAATTAATTTAGGTGTGCAACTGCCACTATTCTATATCTTGCATGCCCAAATTTGCATGCTAGTTGGAAATTTGGGCGTGGAATTTTATAGAATCTGGAGGGGGGAAGTCACTAATTTAACTTCAGTATTTATAATCCGCTTCACTATCAAGTTCTAGGCAAAGAACAATCAGTCTAAAAAAATACAAATTAAATGGTCTTAAGACATTTACATAGTCCAAGTACAATCAATTTAACATATAAGAATAGAAGACCCAGAGAAAATTCAGTGCGCAAGGATAGAAATCAATATCCAACCTATTTTTGAAAAGGTTTTCACTGAATCCTCATGAAACCAATCACTGGTCAAAAAACCTCTAGTAAAAATTGTAGTGCACTTTATTAATTCAGTATTACTTCTTATTCTATATTTTCTTTGTCCAGTTACTCGTATTTCTTCTTGTCAATATCAAACTCATTTGAAAAGCAGCAGTTATACACATATGATGATTCATATAGCAGGCAACAATAAAACATGATGTGTTTACATCCTTACATAAGAGGCAAAAGTAGAGACTAATAGACGATTCACCACTGGAGACGTGACTCCAACAGTCTTTATTATATCAAAGATAACGACCCGACACAGGCCGTGTTTCGACGCTAAAAAGCGTCTGGATCAGGGGTCAATAAATACACCAAGTAGTGAATGCAAAACGAAGAGTCCTACTTGTATGTGTGTTGTCAGCTCACTGATCACGTAGCACCAAACAGAATATGCTGGATACAAACTATCAGAGCAAGTTAATCACAGATATATCAAAGCACTTATTGTTATCCCAACAGAGTCCTCCATTTCACGAAAGCTTGATCGGGGGAAGGAAGTGCAGTGCAAAAAGAACATCGCTTGACAAAAGCTGCTAACAAGGGGTCCCATTTACAGAGTGGTGGTAAGCCCAATGTGGGCTTACCACTCACTATTCCGGGACTACCGCTGGCCCAACACAGCCGCCGTCAGTAGTTGCAGGTCGAGCGTGTGCTATTTCCACAGGGAAAAAAACCCGGAAATGGTTAGTGTGGCATCAGCTCAGCGGTAATCGGACATTGCCATGTGCTGCCTGGTTACCACTGGGTTACCACAGGAGCCCTTACCGCCACCTCAATGGGTGGTGGTAAGAGGCCCCCGTCACGTGACCACGTGGTAAGAGGTTTTCTAACACATGGCCGTTTTGTTCTTGGGGTTGCGGTAAAAAGGGCCCTGGCGCATGGGAAAAACGGCCCCCACCACTACCGCAGGGCCATTTTTCCTGCAGCTCGGTAAAAGGACCCCAAAGATAGTGCTGCCTGTTTTTTTAACCAATGATTGGAACCAGGAGTCCTGAAGGAAGCAAAAAATAATCATTGCACTGCTTTGCCCCGGACCCACTGAGGTAATTTTCCTCCATTTTTAATATTTATGTTTAAGAATAACAATAAGAAATAATATATATATATACAGTGCAATCCGCTTAAGTGCAAGGGTCTGGGACCAAAGAAATACATGCAGTTAACCGGAGCGTGCACTTAACCGTTGTGACCCAAAGAAGTTTGACATCTGACAAACATATGTACAGTACTGTTTATTATATGTATACAGTCGCCGTTCACTGATGTTATACAGTCTCCATTAACTGATGTTAGGCTTACTTGAAGTAATCAGTCATAGTCCTCTGTACACTACTGTGTCTGTGAGTTCCATAGACTACGTCTACCAGATGGTAAAAACTGTCATAGCACTGACATCCAGTGGCCTCCAGATAGGCCTGCACGGTGTTGAGACTCTCCAGCGCTCTTGCAAAAGTGACAGGAGTTTGTTGAATTTCGTCAGCATGTGCCTTGCTGCTCATTTCATCATCTGTTTCATCATCAGCCACTGTTGCCTGCATGCAGGCACATATCTTGCACATATCTCGACATCAGTGCTGTCATCAGCTGTTTGTAGATCGTAATCAACAGCTACGTAGTGATGAAACTCCTCTTCAGTAACACTAGCTGGGATGTCAATAGCCTGTTAATCTGACATGTTTGCAACAGCTGCATCTGTTTCGTCCCTCTCCACATCCTTAACAAAGCTTGCCGGCTTGTAGCAGTTCACAATGGTTGCCTGTGTAACATGATTCCAGGCTTCTTTCTGCATATGTAGGGAATCTAACAGTGATAGATTACGAGCCAGTTCAACAGCACGTTTATCCTTGCCAGTCTGGTCATCTATAACGCTCATCAGACGACGTAGCACAAGAGCCCGATATTGTTGTTTGAAATTGGCTATTATGTCCTGATCCGTAGGTTGGATCAGAAAGGTAGTGTTTGGTGGCAGGAAGACCACCTTGATGTTAGACAGCCTGACATCATCACTGTGTGCAGCACAATTATCACAAAGCAACAAAATCTGACGCTTTTGTGCTCACATTCTAGTGTCTAACTTCTTTAGCCACTGCTTCCAAATTACCCCATGAATTTGTGTTAGCCTCATATGACACAGGAAGTCACTTAACATTCTTAAAGCAATGGGGCTGTTTGCTCTTTCCAATGACGAGTGGTTCCAACTTCTCACTCCCATTCATATTGCAGCAAAGGAGGGTCGCCAGTTGGTCCTTCAACGTTTTACTTCCTGTAGTTTTGACTTGTTTGAATGCAAGTGTTCCATCAGGAATCGCTCGCCAGTAGAGACTGTTTTTGTCAGCATTGAAAATGTCACGAGGTGCAAACTCGTTCAGGATGGTAGGAAGAACTGAAACAACCCAATTTTCAGCACCAAAGTCATCAGCGTCTTGTTTTTCACCATGCTGTTTCTTGAATTTTATGTTGTTCCTCTCCTTCCATCTTTCCAACCATTCAACAGTGGCTTTGAATTCAGTTAATCCAAGACTTTCAGTTAGCTGATTAGCTTTCTCCATAAGCAGTGGACCACTGACATGAAACTGTCTGCTCCTGACTTGAGAAAACCACTGAAGAAGAACATCTTCTACATCCTCAGCTTTCCCGCCCTTTTTCGTTTCCTTTGTGGCTTTGTATTGTTTTGTCAGTCTTCCAGAAGCTGATCTTTCTGCTTCAAGATACGTGAAATTTGGCTGGGATTGGCACCATATTCTTTAGCAATAGATGATTGACTTTGTTTGTTTTCTAATTTTTTAAGAACTTCTATTCATTCAGCCAGTGTTAAAGTCTTACAGTTGCGTGACGACGACTCCAGTGTACACTCTAGCAACATTATTTCGCTTATTCTGCCTGTGGCAGTTAACCAACAAGATTTCAAATTTACCGCCCCTTTGTCACGTGCCAATCGGCTTCCATATTCCGTGTGTGCGCTTATGCGGAGTCTTTCCTGCAGAGAAGCGGTCTTAAACCTTGAATATAAGCGAATCTTGCACTTATTATCAGTGGTGCGCTAAACTGAAGTTTGTCCCCATAGAAATTGATGGCGCCAAAAACAGGACCGAAGTACGGCATGCAGTTAAACAGAGCATGCGCTTATCTGACGTGCACTTAAATGGAGTGCACTGTATACTACTACTGCCCAGATCGCTCTCATTTGTTGTATTAAGACCGTATCCTTCCCATGACCAACAATATCTCAAAACCAGACAAATGCAAGGGAACCCCATGCCTCTATCAGTAAAAAATGAAGTCAGCTAGGCATGTCAGCCTTAGGAAACAAAGAGATTTTCGGTTGAAGTAAACAGAAAATACGACTGGAGCTGAAAATTCATTTTGATGATCCCTAGGAATCTTTTAAAGTTTCTTATCTGAAACACTGTCTAGGCCAGTAAGTCATCCAAACCACATTTCTCTGCAGGTAGCAAAAACTGTCAGCAGTTAGAAAACAGATAGAAATAATCCCTGTGTTCAGAGCTGACAGCTAAGATATTAACAGCTTCAGCAGAATAGTTTTACTCCATGGAAGACAAAATGGAAAGAAAAGGAAACACAAATAATTTCATTAATGTTCTTCAGTATCCAGACAATGGTTTCTATAAAAATGTGAACCGATATTCAGAAGAAGTTAAAGTAGTCCCTCACAGCTGGTGAATAGATAACTTCAATATCATTAAGGGTCCATTTTACCAAACTGCGACAAAAGGGCGGCCTGCACTGGCACTGGTGCGTGCTTTTCACGCGTGGCGAGGCCCTCTTTTACCGCAGCAGGTTAAAGGGACGTCTCTCTTTCCTGCAGGAAATGGCCGTGTGGCAAGTAAAGCACTTGCAGCATGGTCATTTGGGGGGGGGGGGAGAATCCTACTGCCACCCATTGAGGTGGCGGTAAGGTCTCCCATGCTAATCCGGCAGTAACCAGGCAGTGCTAGGGATGAAAAGCACTGCCAGGCTGCAGTAATTCCTGTTTAGCGAGCGGTAAGCCCGCGTTGGGCTTACCGCCTCTTAGTAAAAGGGGCCCTAAATTTGTAAAGTTTATGCAGACAGTATTAGGCCAAAAGTATGACTGAACAGCCTGATACTATCCAACTATGAAAGGGGCAGAGAGAAGGCAGAGCAAAGGTGGAAAAATCTTCCCCTGTTAGTAGCAATATCTAGCCGCCAGCGGCGTACCAAGGGCGGAGCGGTGGGGGCGGTTCACCCCGGGTGCACGCTGCTGGAGGGGTGCAGAGAGCAGCTGTGCGCCTGTCGGCTCCGCCGGTTCCCTGCTCCCTCTGTCCCGGAATAGGTTACTTCCTGTTCCGGGGCAGAGGGAGCAGGGAGCCAGCGCAGCCGAGAGCCATGCGGTTGCTCCCAGCAGCTAAGAATGCACCCCGGGGGGGGGGGGGGGGTGCAGATCGGCAATCTGCCCCGGGTGGCAGCCGACCTAGGATCGTCAGTGCTAGCCGCTACCCTGATATTTTATGGTGCTTATTTTGGAAGCTCTATTCCTGTTTTGGACATCTGAAAACTTCCAGTTAGATGTCCAAATTCCAATTTATAAATGGATGTCTAAAACTGCATTACATCCATACAGCAAGGGGTTATGATCTGGGCATGTTTTGGGTGGGACTAGACCAGAAGATGTCCAGCTCAAATTTTAGAAAGAAAAGGGACATCCACTAAAGGGAGTAAGAAAAGTCACAGTAGGTATTCTTCTGTCCATGGAGGGCTCAAAATCTATTTCATATTTTTCAAAACTTTATACCCTGCCTATATTCTAAGTGGCTTACAAATAAAAACATACATAAAATTCAATAAAATCAATAAAATCAACAAACATAGCACTTACAACAAAAACAGAAAAATAGAAACAAAACAAGTAGAGTCCAAACTAGCTGCTCTAATCATTTTGCTACTCTTTTCTGTTGAGAGCTGGGTGACCATTTTATAATAAGAATAATTTGCCAATGGATTATGGATTATGTGAGGGTGTAAACACATTTTAGATAATCTTTTATTGTAGCTACTACGTGAATCATCAAATATGTATAACCGCTGCTTTTCAAATGAATTTGATATTGAAAAGAAGAAATATAAGTAATAGGACAAAGAAAATACAGAATAAGAAGTAACACTGAATTAATAGAGGAGTCCTTTTACTAAGGGGTCCTTTTACTATGGTGCGCTGAAAAATGGCCTGCGGTAGTGTAAACTCGTGTTTTGGGTGCACAAGGAATCATTTTTTAGTGCACCTGTAAAAAATGCCTTTTTAAAATTTTTGCCAAAAATGGACATGCAGCAAAATGCTGGTTGACAGACAGACGCCAGAGGGTGGTTGTGAATGGAGTTCGCTCGGAGGAAGGAAAGGTGAGTAGTGGAGTGCCTCAGGGATCGGTGCTGGGACCGATTCTGTTCAATATATTTGTGAGTGACATTGCTGAAGGGTTACAAGGTAAAGTTTGCCTTTTTGCGGATGACACCAAGATTTCCAACAGAGTGGACACCCCGGAGGGTGTGGAAAACATGAAAAAAGATCTGAAGAAGCTAAAAGAATGGTCTAACGTTTGGCAATTAAAATTCAATGCGAAGAAATGCAAAGTGATGCACTTAGGGAGTAGAAATCCAAGGGAGACATATGTGTTAGGTGGGGAGAGTCTGATAGGCACGGACGGGGAGAGGGATCTTGGGGTGATAGTATCCGAGGGCCTGAAGGCGACGAAACAGTGCGACAAGGCGGTGGCAGTAGCTAGAAGATTGCTAGGCTGTATAGAGAGAGGAGTGACCAGCAGAAGAAAGGAGGTTTTAATGCCCCTGTATAAGACGTTGGTGAGGCCCCACCTGGAGTATTGTGTTCAGTTTTGGAGGCCGTATCTTGCGAAGGATGTTAAAAAAATGGAAGCGGTGCAAAGAAAAGCTACGAGGATGGTATGGGATTTATGTTCCAAGACATATGAAGAGAGGCTTGCTGACCTGAACATGTACACCCTGGAGGAAAGGAGGAACAGAGGTGATATGATACAGACGTTCAAATATTTGAAAGGTATTAATCCGCAAACAAATCTTTTCCGGAGATGGGAAGGCGGTAGAACGAGAGGACATGAAATGAGATTGAAGGGGGGCAGACTCAGGAAAGATGTCAGGAAGTATTTTTTCACGGAGAGGGTGGTAGACGCTTGGAATGCCCTCCCGCGGGAGGTGGTGGAGATGAAAACGGTAACGGAGTTCAAACATGCGTGGGATATGCGTAAAGGAATCCTGTGCAGTAGGAATGGATCCTCAGAAGCTTAGCTGAAATTGGGTGGCGGAGCAGGTGGGGGGAAGAGGGGGTGGTGGTTGGGAGGCGAGGATAGGGGAGGGCAGACTTATACGGTCTGTACCAGAGCCGGTGATGGGAGGCGGGACTGGTGGTTGGGAGGCGGGAAATACTGCTGGGCAGACTTATATGGTCTGTGCCCTGAAAAGGACAGGTACAAATTCAAGGTAAGGTATACACATATGAGTTTGTCTTGGGCAGACTGGATGGACCATGCAGGTCTTTTTCTGCCGTCATCTACTATGTTACTATGTTACTATGTAAAATGAAAATTGCCGCACATCAATTTTGGGTCTGAGACCTTACTGCCAGCCATTGACCTAGCGGTAAAGTCTCATGCGGTAACCGGGTGGTAATGACCTACGCACGTCAAATGCCACTTGACGCGTGCCAGAAAATAAAAAATATTTTTCGGATGTGCATAGCGGATGTGTGCCAAAAATGAAATTTCCGCAAGGGTCGCGTGGTAGCTGGGTGGTAACTCGGAATTGGTGTGCGTTGGGTGCACATAGGCGCTTATGTGGCTTAGTAAAAGGGCCCCTCAGCTAGCAACGGTGAGTGCTTTTAATGTGCGCTGAGGCCCCCTTTTACCACAACGGGTAAAAGTCTGTCCATTTTGAGGGGAAAGAACCATTTCAGCGGGGAAACCTTACTGCTTGATTACCACCGGCTAAGTTCTGGCATTACAAAAATAGAACATATTTTTGTTGCGCTGGAAATGGTGCAAGCGAGGGGTGGGAGTTAATGCTGGGATCCTGCTGTAGCCCAGTGGTAGTTTCAGGGCCCAAAGTGCACTACAATTGTTTTCTGGAGGTTTCTTTTGACCAATGATTGGAACCGGGAGTCCTGGAAGAAGCAAAAAGATAGTCATTGCTCCAAAAACCCTCCATTTTTAACATTTATATTTAAAAATAACAATAAGAAATTAAAAAAATAATAATAAAAAAATATTCGCAAGTGTTTTTGACCCTTATGAAATTGTCCCCATTTGTATAATGCTGCTGAAAATTCATGGATGAAAGAGGAAAATCATCTACTACTGCCCAGATCTCTCTCATCTGTTGGATTAAGTCCGTATCCTTCCCATTTGTCTGGTTTTCAGGTATGATTGGTCATGGGAAGGATATGGACTTAATTTTATAAGGGTCAAAAACACTTGTGAATATTTTTTTATTATTTTTATTTTTAATTTCTTATTGTTATTTTTAAATATAAATGTTAAAAATGGAGGGTTTTTGGAGCAATGACTATCTTTTTGCTTCTTTCAGGACTGCACCTAGTTCTTGGATTGAGGTGGAAAGGAGGGAAAGGAACCGTGGAGGGTGGGAAATTTAGTTAAGATAGGGTGGTATATTGTAGCACCTGATTGGGCTGTGAAACAAGAACAAGTTAAGCTTTAGCCTTATCTTGGCTGTCAACAACTTTTGATGCCAAAATGTGTTTTTGTTTTCCCCCGAGTGGATAATATCAGGTTATTTTATGTGAGATTGGCTTTCTCTGCCTTGAAAATATGAGAGATTCTTTAGGTAAATACCACAAATACACACCACAAGGCACAGAGGTACATTATAAAGTCAGTTTACCAACAAACTTCTGTTCTGAACTTGCCTCTTGGCAGAAAGAAAATGTCTTCTAGCTGAATGCCAAGGCTGCTGCTTGCTTTGCATAAAGACATATCTTTTAACATTTCGGAGTATAATTTAGAAACAAAAATGACTTTCAGGAACCAAAATATGCAACGGTGTTTGACACATTCATTAATATCTTTGGTAGTAAGAAAATCTGACCTAGATATTAGATGAATTACTTTCATTTTAAAGTATAATTCCACTATTTGCCATATTTTTTCAACACAGGTAATTACCTATGTAAAAGTACAGAACTGTTGTCACATATGCATATTCTTTCGGCAGCACAAATCTGGTTTGTTATAGTATATTGTATATTTTTCATATACAACGTTGGCATACCCTAAGAAATTAAATTATATATATTAAGATGTACTTTACATTATTAATAATAACCTAAATGCTATTAAGTCTGTGCACTAAAAACAGGCTAAACTCGTACATTAGCTTGTGTGTTTAAAAAAATGTAATTGGCATGTCAAAATGTCACTTAGGGGCCCGATTACTAAGCTGCATAGGCGCCTATCAGGCGTTTTTTCGAAAGAGAAGGGCGCCCACCTTCCGACACAAATCTGGAGATAGGCGTCCTTCTCTCAGGGTCGCCCAAATAGGCATAATCGAAAGCCAATTTTGGGCGCCCTCAACTGCTTTCCATCGCAGGGACAACCAAAGTTCCCGGGGGGCGTGTCAGAGGCGTAGCGAAGGCGGGACTGGGGCGTGCTTAACAGATGGGTGTCCTTGGCTGATAATGGAAAAAAGAAGGGCGTCCCTGATGAGCACTTGGCCGACTTTACTTGGTCCATTTTTTTTCGCGACCAAGCCTCAAAAAGGTGCCCGAACTGACCAGATGACCAGCGGAGGGAATCGGGGATGACCTCCCCTTACTCCCCCAGTGGTCACCAACCCCTCCCACCCTATATGCCAGCCTCAAATATCATACCCAGCTCCATGACAGCAGTATGCAGGTCTGTGGAGCAGTTTTAGTGGGTGCAGCGCACTTCAGCCAGGCGGACCCAGGCCCACCCCCCCTACTTGTTACACTTGTGGTAGTAAATGGGAGCCCTTCAAAACCCACCTGAAACCCACTGTACCCACATGTAGGTGCCCCCTTCACCCCTTAGGGCTATGGTAGTGTTGTACAGTTGTAGGGAGTGGGTTTTGGGGGGGTTAGGGGGCTCAGCACCCAAGGTAAGGGAGCTATGCACCTGGGAGCAATTTGTGAAGTCCACTGCAGTGCCCCCTTGGGTACCCGCTTGGTGTCCTGGGATGTGAGGGGGACCAGTGCACTACGACTGCTAGCTCCTCCCACGAACAAATATCCTGGATTTGGTCGTTTTTGAGATGGGCGTCCTCGGTTTCCATTATGGCCGAAAACCGGGAACGACCATCTCTAAGGACGGCCATCTCTAAGGTCGACCTAAATGTTGGGATTTGGGCGTCGCCGACCGTATTATCAAAACGAAAGATGGACACCCATCTTGTTTCAATAATACGGGTTTCCCCGCCCCTTCGCCGGGACGTCCTTAGAGATGGGCGCCCTTAGAGATGATCGTCCCCGTTCGATTATGCCCCTCCACGCATGCCCAATATGCGCCAAATTGGAGTTAGCGCCTGGCCCTTGTAGTAGTTTCAGTTTTGGTGCTCGTCTGTTATGCATGTCCGAAAAATATTTTTTATTTTCTGACGCGTGGCACCAGAACCCCAACTACCCCCACCCAAGCCAATTGGAACGGGGGCTGGAGGTCCGGCGGATCTACAGTCCCACCGACCCGACACAGGTTGAGCAGCCCCTGCCGGAACCCTGAGCCGACCCCCCCCCCCCCCCTGCAACAGGGTGCTGGAGGTCGGGAGGACCTCTGGTCCCCCCGACCCCCCTCGACACACGTTCAGGGGGGCTGTAGACCTGGGGGGTCTCCGGTCCCCCAAAACCCCCCCAACATCCCTCGGATGCCCCTGGTGGCCCAGTGGGCCGCGAGTGAATCCCCCACACCTGGTGGCCTAGCGGCTTTTCCCCACCCTCCTGCCTTAAGTTGGAGGAGAGAGGTAGCCTCTGATCATGGGGCGATATCAAACGCAGGCGCTAGTGTCGCTCGAACAGCCTCTAGCGCCTGCGTTTGCTTCTGATCATTGGCCCATTAAATGCCTTCTGTGAGGGACACACAGCTCAACTACTGCTATTTTGTCTCCATGGCAACAGCTGTTTTGTTTTGCAGCCTCTGTGAACCATCTGAGGCCATGCAGGATACAGAACACACGCAGTAAAACA
Organism: Microcaecilia unicolor; assembly: GCF_901765095.1. Taxonomy (NCBI): domain Eukaryota; kingdom Metazoa; phylum Chordata; class Amphibia; order Gymnophiona; family Siphonopidae; genus Microcaecilia; species Microcaecilia unicolor. The sequence goes on along the minus strand of NC_044040.1, from coordinate 191,493,170 downwards.
TTTCTGCACAATCATGCTGATGGATAAGAATTTCTGAGAGGGTCCTGTATTTAAAATGGTGTCATCTCTGTGTCTTACATACTGTCAAGTGGAAAATAATGTTAGAAAAACAATGATTCTCACGTTAACCACTTGTTTGAGAATATTTAAGATGGTACAAATAAATGCATATTTCATTTTGAGGGGCTCAAGCTTATTTGGATGTCTCTTCTCTATTGTTTCCTCTTCTATCTCTGTCATTGTACTTCTCATCTCTCTTCCCCTCTCCCCACTCCTCTATTTCTCATCTCTCTATATAAAACGCATCTCCAACGTTCTATGAAGCCTCCACAAGTCCCAACGTTCTAAATGCAAGGTGGTGAAACCACAATTCACCCACGACTGTTGGCCCCGCCCATGCGTAAAATGTTATGATGTCGAGGGCGAAGCTATGGCACTCAACCAATCACATCGCTCCGCACCCCAAACGTCATCACTTTTGAGACGAGGGCGGGCCACACATCAATGAAAACCACTACACCCACTCACCCACACCCATGCCCCCCCCAAAGTCTCCACCCCCCCAACATGTTGCCACCGCTCCCCCCTCCACCCACCCACCCGAGGTCACAACACACACTGCTCCACCCTCCACTTCCCCCCCCCCACAGGTCATCGACACTTCCCAAAATAAATAAATAAAACAAGGAAGCACCGCTCACCACACAGTGCTCCACCCTCCACCCCCTCCACAGAGTCGCACCACCCGCTGCTCCACCCTCCACTCCCCCCCAAACAGATCGTCACAGCCGCACCCCCCCCCCGCAAATACAAAAAAAAAAAACCTCAAATAAAAAAGGCAGCGCCGCTCACCAACACCCCACGCCTCGCACTCCAAAGTCAGCACCCATCACCCCTACACCCCCCAAGTGGCCAACACTACCACCCTCCACCGACCCCCACATGTTGCCACCGCTCACCCCTCCACCCACCCCCTGAGGTCACAACACCCAGTGCTCCACCCTACAACCTCTCTCTCTTTACACTCCCCAACGCAGCCGTCATTTGCCATTCACTGAAACCCAAAGTTAATCGCCGCAAGGTCACAGCACCCAGTGCTCCACACTACAACCCCTCTCTCTTTCCACAACCCCAACGCAGCCGTCATTTGCCATACACTGAAACCCAAAGTAAATCGCAGCAGAATCCCTACCCCCATCCCACAGTCTGCCTCACCCACCCTCCCGCAGCACCTCGCTCACCGTTCCTCCGCCCTCCCTCTCCTCTACGACTCCGGCCATGCTGCAGGACGCCAATGAACTACACTGTAAGCAAGGAAGCCTTGGTTAATCTCTGTTTCCTCTCCCCAACACAGCCGTCATTCCCATACACTCAAACCAAGCACACATAGGAGCTGCACATCCACATTGTCGTTCTTTTTGTCTTCTTCCATCTGAAACACATCTAAACCTGTTTCTACTGGAAAAACTGCGTCTTAACAGGTAAAGGACAAAATGTTTTTGGGGTGGGGACCCTGAAACTATGAGGGAGGGTGGAGGGGACCCTGGAACTGGGAAGGAGGAGGGAGGGGCCCCTGGCACACACTCTGATTCTCACACACACACACTCTCTATCTCTCATGCACACACTCGCACCCAGTCTCACTCTCTCTCTATCACACACACACACTCGCACATTCACTCTCTCTCTCTCTCACACAGTCACTCTCACACACACTCTGAAACATACACACTCCGACGAAAACCTTGCTAGCGCCCGTTTCATTTCTGTCAGAAACGGGCCTTTGACACTAGTCTTGTATAATGTCTCTCGTTTGAAGTTCATATTCTCCAGCTGTAACCCCCAAAGTAACTAGGCTCTGGCACATCCACCCTATTGACAGAAGAGAAAGAAATCTGCCCTGATTCTGGAAGGTGCACGTGGGCGCCAACAGCATAGGAAGATGCAGAAGTGATGTTCTGGAGGCTAAATGTAGGCTTTTAGGTAGAAAATTAATAGTAACACAACAAAATAAAATGAGGTATCATCTTATTTTCTTTTCTCTGTTTTGTTTTATTTCTATTTATTACCTTTAAGAGTGGGCTAACACGGCTACTACATCTCTTTACTCAAGGTTGGAAATTGTAATGCAGAATGTCCAGGGCTGCTTTCTGAAGTACTTCCTGTTCCATGTGCAGTTCCCCAGAGGCAGGCTGAGATCGGCAGTCTCAAAATCTGGGTAAAACAATGGTTCAGGAAAGAGGGTTTTAGATACCTTAGGAACTGGGGAACATTCTTGGTAAAGGAAAAGTGTGCCTGGGCAAATGAGGTGGGCTCCACCTTAAATGTGAAGGAACCTCTTGGTGCCAGTGGTGTAGCCAGACCCAGTATTTTGGATGGGCCCAGAGCTAACTCAGATGGGCCCTTCCACAGCATGGCACTCTACAGCTTTTCCCTCTGAGATATTAAAAAAAACATTATAGATTTTTTTTCCCACCTACCCCACATCAACATCTCTCCTCCTCCGTGGCGTCCCGGCATCTGACCGCCTGTCACTGAACCCCCTCCTTCCCTGGTGCACCTTACAGGCATCCCTGGCGCCTGCAGTGATTCAATTATTGCTGCCTGCGCTGACTCCTCAGGCTTCCATCCAGTGGCGTACCAAGGGGGGGGGGGACGGTCCACCCCAGGTGCACGCTGCTGGGGAGGGTGCCGCGCGCCTGTCTGCTCTTCGTTTTCATGCTCCCTCTGCCCCGGAACAGGTTACTTCTTTAATCTAATCTTATATGGATTAGCTCCTACATATATGCATAAACTGATAGATCTGACATTTAGAGACTGCAGTCCTCAGGGAGATCATATATGGTTTTATACTATCATAACATAGTAACATAGTAGATGATGGCAGATAAAGACCTGTACAGTCCATTCAGTCTGCCCAACAAGAGAAACTCATTACATAAGGTATGATGTGATATTTCATATGTATTCCTGATCCAGATTTGTCTTTGCCATTTTAAGGGCATAGACTGTAGAACTCTGCCTGGCAAGGTACTTGTTCTACAACTTCAGAAGTTGTCAACGAAGCCCCTGAAAAGCTCCACTCCAACCCATCCAAATCTATTCAGCCACGATCAGGGCATAGACCATACAACTCTGCCCAGCACTGGCTTTGCTTCTCAGTTGGAGTGGAGGAGTGGCCTAGTGGTTAGGGTGGTGGACTTTGGTCCTGAGGAACTGAGTTCAATTCCCACTTCAAACACAGGCAGCTCCTTGTGACTCTGGGCAAGTCACTTAACCCTCCATTGCCCTATGTAAGCCACATTGAGCCTGCCATGAGTGGGAAAGCGCGGGGTACAAATGTAACAAAAATAAATAAATAAATTATCATTTTGCCACCTAATCTCCAATAAGCTTCTTTAGATCCATTCCTTCTAAACAGGATTCCTTTGTGTTTATCCCACGCATTCATGAATTCTGTTACTGCTTTCATCTCCTCCACCTCCCATGGGAGGGCATCCCAGGTATCTACCACCCTCTCAGTGAAAAAATCCTTCCTAACATTATTCCTGAGTTGCACCCCCCCCCCCCCCTTCAACATCAATTTATGTCCTCTAGTTGTACCACCATCCTGTCTCTGGAAAAGGTTTCAAATATTTGAACATCTGTAATATATCACCCCTGCTTCTCCTTTCCTCCAGGGTATACATGTTCAGGTCATCGAGTCTCTCCTCGTATATCTTGCTATACAAACCCCATACCATTTTTGTCGCTTTTTTTTAAACTGCTTCAAGTGTTTTTACATCCTTAGCAAGATACGGCCTCCAAACCTGAACACAATACTCTAAGTGGAGCCTCACCAATGACTTGTACAAGGGCATCAACACCTCCTTTCTTCTGTTGGTTATACCCCTCTGTGTTCAGTCCAGCATCCTTCTGTACCACCTTGTTGCATTGTTTCATCACCTTGAGATCCTCAGACATCATCACCCCAAGATCCCTCTTCTGAGTCTAGCTTACCAATCTTTCCCCTCCTATCTGGTACATCTCTTTTGGATTTCTGCACCCCAAGTGCATCATTCTGCACTTACATTTTAACTGTCAGACCTTTGACCATTCTTCTAAATTTGGAGATGTCTTCTTATGGTTTATACTCCCTCTGGGGTATCTGCTCTATTGGCTATCTTCGTGTCATTCACAAAAAGGCAAACTTTTCCTTCAAAGAAGGTAAAACATAAAAGAGTGTTTGCAGGCCAATTCTCCTACAAAGCTACTTCCTGGTGGAATTCTTTACCGGTGGCCCATAAGATCTTCACAGAATTATAAACTCTTTAGAAAAATGCTTAAAACCTGCTTTTTTGAAGATTTATAAATGCTTGTTAAATTTTAACATTTATCAGATATTGTACTTTCCTAGGAATTCCTAGCTATCTGTTTGCAAACGCATAGAACTCTTAAGGTTATGTGCAATATAGAAATGTAGTCATTTGCACAAGCATCATGGGCACGTGCCCAAATTTGTGCATGTAAATCTGGACACCATATATAGAATCTAGGGGTTAGCGTGCAACTGTCAGGGGTACATACGCATAGGCACAGCATGGGATTGTCATGGACATGTCGATAAGCAACATGTGCAAATTATACTATCAGTTGTGTACATTATTTGGCACACATGGAGGGGCATAATCGAACGGGGACGCTCATCTCTGTCCCGGCGAAGGGGCGGGGAACCCCGTATTATCGAAACAAGATGGGCGTACATCTTTTGTTTCAATAATACGATCAGGGACACCCAAATCTCAACATTTAGGTCGACCTTAGAGAAGGTCGTCCCCGGTTTTCGGCCATAATGGAAACCGAGGACGCCCATCTCAAAAACGACCAAATCCAAGCCCTTTGGTCATGGGAGGAGCCAGAATTTGTAGTGCACTGGTCCCCCTGACATGCCAGGACACCAACCGGGAACCCTAGGGGGCACTGCAGTGGACTTCACAAATTGCTCCCAGGTGCATAGCTCCCTTACCTTGGGTGCTGAGCCCCCAACACCCACTCCGCACAACTATACACCACTACCATAGCCCTAAGGGGTGAAGGGGGGCACCTACATGTGGGTACAGTGGGTTTCAGGTGGGTTTTGGAGGGCTCACAGTTACCACCACAAGTGTAACAGGTAGGGGGGGATGGACCTGGGTCCGCCTGGCTGAAGTGCACTGCACCCACTAAAACTGCTCCAGGGACCAGCATACTGCTGTCAGGGAGCTGGGTATGACATTTGAGGCTGGCAAAAACAATTGTTAAGTTTTTTTCTTAGCGTGGGAGGGGGTTGGTGACCACTGGGGGAGTAAGGGGAGGTCATTCCCGATTCCTTCCAGTGGCCATCTGGTCAGTTCGAGCCCCTTTTAAAGGCTTGGTCGCAAGTAAAAATGGACCAAGTAAAGTCAGCCAAGTGCTCGTCAGGGATGCCCTTCTTTTTTCCATTATCGTCCGAGTACACCCATCTCCTAATCATGCCCCAGTCCCGCCTTCGCTACGGTGCTGAGACGCCCCCATGAACTTTGGTCGTCCCCACGCCAGGAAGCAGTTCAGGACGCCCAAAATTGGCTTTTGATTATGCCGATTTGGGCAACCCTGAGAGGACGCCCATCTCCCGATTTGTGTCGGAAGATGGGCGCTCTTCTCTTTCAAAATTAACCCTTATGGGGCCCTTTTACTAAAGGGTTGGCCCATGGCAACAGGCTTGCTGTGTACCAGTCCGGGACTACCATAGGAGCCCGGCAGTAATTGCCACCCCCAGTGCACGCATATCAGGCAGTACAAAAATATCCTCTCTTTTTGTAGCGTTGGGGCTTGCCTGGTGGTAATCGCTGCCTGATTACCACCAGGTTAGTGCAGGAGCCTCCACCGCCATCTCAATGGGTGGTGGTAAAGTCTCCACACCAAAATGGCTTCGTGGTAAATGTTTCATTTACCGCATGGCCATTTCTTTTCCTCAAAAAAAGACAGCCTTTTACCCAATGGGGTAAATGGGGGCCTCAGCATGTGTCAAAAACATGCGCTGATGCTGTCACAAGCCCCCTTTTTACTGCAGCTTAGTAAAAGGGCCCCTTAGGCACAACTGCTTATGCCAGCCATAGACCTGTCATAAGTAGGCACACCTAACTTTTGGTGCACCCATACGGCTTCGAGTTAATTTTCTATAAGGACTTTGATGCATTCTTAAACCATTATAGAATTGGCACTAAATGCATCTCTTTATGGGGTCATAAATGAGGGAGCACATATTATTTATAATATGTGTCATAAAATAAACTAAAAATAGGTGCCTTCTTGTCCTCCCATTGTAGGCTTCCTGTTAGTAAATGACCTTCTATATAAACTCTTTGCCTCTGTCTTCATGGGTACAAATTATATCCTGAATTGGTTGTTGGAAGATTATACCCACACTGGAAACATTCTTTGATGATTATGAATTGGAGCAACTGAAGTAAATCACTGAAAATCTAGAAGCTATAATAGAGCAAACTGACAAACTAAACAGCAACAAATCCCCTGGATTATATTGTAGTCACCCCAATGTTTTAAAGGAACTCATACATGAAATTTCTAACCTGTTACTCATAACCTATACCTGCTTATAATGGAAAGAGAAAAACGCCTATATGGCGACCCAAATCGGGAGATAGACGTTTATCTCACAAAAACGAATAAAGCGGTATAATCGAAAGCCGAATTTGGACGTTTTCAACTGCACTCCGTCGCGGATGCGGACAAAGTTGATGGGGGCGTGTCGAAGGCGTGGTGAAGGTGGAACTGGGGCGTGGTTATCGGCTGATCAGAGATAGGCGCCTTTCGCCGATAATGGAAAAAAATATGCGTTTTTAGCGAGAATTTAGGGCACTTTTCCTGGACCCTGTTTTTCCATGAATAAGGCCCCAAAAAGTGCCCTAAATGACTAGATGACCACTGGAGGGAATCGGGGATGACCTCCCGTGACTCCCCCAGTGGTCACAAACCCCCTCCCACCACAAAAAATGCCGTTTCACAACTTTTTATTTTCACCCTCAAATGTCATACCCACCTCCCTGGCAGCAGTATGCAGGTCACTGGAGCAGTTATTAGGGGGTGCAGTGGACTTCAGGCAGGTGGACCCAGGCCCATCCCCCCCCCCACCTGTTACACTTGTGCTGGTAAATGGGAGCCCTCCAAACCGGCCCCCAAACCCACTGTACCCACATGTAGGTGCCCCCCTTCACCCCTTAGGGCTATAGTAATGGTGTAGACTTGTGGGCAGTGGGTTTTGAGGGGGATTTGGGGGGCTCAACACCCAAGGGAAGGGTGCTATGCACCTGGGAGCTGTTTTACCTTTTTTTTGTTTTTGTAAAAGTGCCCCCTAGGGTGCCCGGTTGGTTTCCTGGCATGTGAGGGGGACCAGTGCACTACGAATTCTGGCCCCTCCCACGAATAAATGTCTTGGAGTTATTTGTTTTTGAGCTGGGCGCTTTCGGTTTCCATTATCGCTGAAAATCAAAAACGCCCAGCTCAAAAAAAGATAAACGTCCATGTTTTCCGAAAATACGGTTCGGTCCACCCCTTCACGGACCCGTTCTCGGAGATAAACGCCCATGGAGATAGACGTTTCCGTTCGATTATGCCCCCTCACATGTTTCATTTAAAACAGCCACAGTACCTGAGGATTTGAAGATGGCCAATATAATTCCAATTTTTAATAAGGGCCTCAGGGAGGCTCCAGGAAACTATAGACTGGTGAGCATGACATTGGTTCTGGTCAAAATGATAGAAGCTATTCTTCAAAAAATATTTACTGACCATATACATAGAGATAGGTACAATTTGATATGAATGAATCAGCATAGATTTAGCAAAAATAAAGCATTTCCTTACCAATCCATTCAATTGATTGAAGGTATAAAAAAGCACGTGGATAAAGGTGAGTAGGTTGATGTGTATTTGGATTTTCTGAATGCATGAGAGACTGCTCAGAAATTAAAAAGTCATGGAATAGGAGGGAGAGTCTTATTGTGGACTAATAATGGGTTAAAAGAGAGCAAAGAAAGAACAGAACTAAATGGTCTGTTTTGTAAAAGCAAATATATCAATACTGGTTTGTCCAAATAATCTGTACTAGGACCTCTGTTTTTTAACATTTACTTAAATGTTCAAGAACAGGTAACAACAAGTAATGCGACAAATTTGCAGATGGCACAGAATAATTTCAAAGTTATTAAAACAGCAGATGGTTTGATCACAGGTGGATTTTGAGAGACTAGAGAATAGGAGACTGGGATTTTCAACATGGTGGTGTTTAGGAAATATTGAAAGTGCAACTTATTTTGCACGCACCAATCCAGTCATATTCTGGATTTCTGAGTGCAAGTCAATTAAGCCCATCAGCGCTGATAATTGCTACTTAACAAGCAATTATTGACACAAATTGGCATTAATTAGAATGCACAACTGTCTAAGCGTATTCTGCAGATTAATGCATGTAAATTCTAAGGGGCAAAGTTCAGAAAGTGGTGTGGCCATGGGTGTAGAATAGGCAGGTCACAGGCATTTCTAAAAACTATGGGCTTCTTTTACAAAGCCGTACTACTAATTAGTGCGGCAAATGAGAGCCCATTCAATTCCTATGGGCTTCCTCTCATTTGCTGCACAGGAATCTCTAGTGCAAATGTGTAAAAGAAGCCCCAAGTGTGTTATAGAATATACCTGCTCTGCTCCTAGCTTAGGTGTAGGAATTTACACTAAGTTTTACATGGCGTAACTATCCACGACTACATTTAGTCACATGGATGGGTGCTAGGTGTATTCTGTAAATCATACCTAATTTTAGGCATAGTTTATACAATACGCCTAGGTGTATATGTTTTGGCACTGATTTTTAAGGTGTTGTATATAGAATCCAGTCCTTTATGTGCATACATGGAAGAAGCTATCGATGAACCTTGCCTTAATGAAATCTGAGACTAACCCCCTAATTCTATAAAAGTCACCAAAAATTGTGTGCATAAATTTGCACCCACTTTGCATATACAACTTCAATTAATAACGAGTCAATTAGCCTCAATAATTGGCTTTTTAATAAGCAATTATTGGCACTAATTAGATTTAATTGGCATTTACATGCATATATTTAGGCATGAGATCCACACCTAAAATATACATGTGATCAGAAAATGGGGGCATGAAAATGGGAGGGGCATGAGTGTAACAGGGCATTCCTAAAGTTAGTGCACATTTTATAGAACAACAGGGATACGCACTAATGTAGGTGCATATATTTGCACCATGTTTTAGTTGGTGCAAATGGTCATGCCTAAAGTTAGGTGCGATTCCCTGGCACTATTCTATAAACCACATCTAACTTTAACCACGGCTTATAGAATAGCGCTTTTTTCAGTACTGAACATTTTGTCTGGCACCGTATACAGAATCTAACCCTAATTGTTGACTTTCTTGCTCAAAACATGATGGCCCATGAAAATTATTATGAACAGTTCAGATGCAGAATTTTAATTAATTATGGATCACTATCCAGCTCATTTTCGAACGAGAAGGCCGGCCATCTCCCAAACCCAGCCAAATCGGTATAATCGAAAACCGATTTTGGCCGGCGCCAACTGCTTTCCGTTGCGGAGCCAGCGAAAGTTCAAGGGGGCGTGTCAGCAGTGTACCGAGGGTGGGACGGGAGCAATGGTTAAGAGATGGCCGGCTTCAGCCGATAATGGAAAAAAGAAGGCCGGCTCTGACAAGCACTTGGCCGGCTTCACTTGGTCCATTTATTTTTAGGACATTTTTGTGTGTCTCATAGCAGGTGTTAATGCCAAAGTGAAAATTTCCCTAGGTATACATGAATTGCCATTGTAAAATAAGGAACACACCCGTATTTTCAGGAACTGCCTTCACTACAGCCCGAACACACCTCCCACAAACCTGTTTGTGCCACCAGCATGTACTATAAATAGCAGCTTTACAAAATGCCCTACTTATACTGTATGCATTTGCCAATTTACATGTGCAGATCAGCTTTTCAGTCTTCTAAAATCACCTTTAATGAGTCTAATCTGAACCTCTGCTCATCCCGCTCTATATTTTAGGAAAATCTAGTTCTCTTCTAGAGCTACTGGCCTCCATTATTCTTTGTCTAAAGATCAAGTCCCTTATTATCTGAAGTGCTTCTTGTCCTCCCAACAGTAATTTAAATTAACTTATTAATTCTCATTAAAATGGTTCTCATTTTAATTCCTCGTTTGAAGCAATACTTCTCGATGATTTAGATGCCAATTAGAAATTTTTACTTAGTGCAATTTTGTTTCTTTCCTTCCTTTAAAGCAATTATTTCTGGTTCTACGAAGCTATAGTTAGCATATAAAGAAGTTATTAGGGTTTCGGCATTACTATTTCTGTTTTTTTCCACATAGGAAAGGTGATTTGAAAGAAAACTCACTTGTCAGTGATTATTAATGTATTCTTTTGGAGAACCCAATATTTCTTTGTCTTTTTTTTGCCTGCCACTCTGTTGCTGTTGAGTACATGTCTGGCTATTACAAAATACCTTCTCCTCTACAAAATGGCCAACCAAAGGATACATAGACTATATTTTTCACTTTTTTTTTTAGATCACATCATTTTCACAGACGTCGAAGCACAGTTTTTTCATGCCATTCATGTCTTGGTTTTTCATGTCTTGGTTCTGGAAGCAGTGGCGTACCAAGGGGGGGGGGGCGGTGGGGGCGGTCCGCCCCGGGTGCACGCCGCTGGGGGGTGCCGCGCGCCTGTCGGCTCTTCATTTTCATGCTCCCTTTGACCCGGAACAGGTTACTTTCTGTTCCGGGGCAGAGGGAGCATGAAAACGAAGAGCCGGCAGACGCGCAGCACCCCCCCCAGCGGCGTGCACCCAGGGGGGGATTCTTTCGCCGGGGGGGCGTCACGCAGTTCCGGGGGGGCGCTGCACCCGGGGGGCGGGGCGCATCGGCGATCCGCCCCGGGTGTCAGCCCCCCTAGGAACGCCACTGTCTGGAAGGCTCCAAAATGTAGGCATAAATTCAAGAATATATATATATGATATATGGTAAAACACGATTCGAAAGCGCTAAATCCCTTCGAGAAAAGCTGCATTGGCTCCCAATCAAAGAATGAATCATCTTCAAAGTCTGCACATTGGTCCACAAAATCATCTACGGCGTAGTCCCAGGATACATGACAGACCTCATAGATCTACCAACTAGAAACAAACTCGGATCAGCACGATCATACCTAAACCTACATTACCAAAACTGCAAAAGGCTAAAATATAAAACAACTTATGCATGTAGCTTCTCCTACATAAGCGCACAACTATGGAATGGACTCCTGTATGCAGTGAAAACAATATATGACCACCTAAACTTCTGGAAATCATTAAAAACCCACCTCCTCAAAAAAGATTATCCCACCGATCCAACATAAACCCCCACACCCAGCAACACAACATAATGATCGTACTGGACAATTTACTATCCTCCTTCCCCTCGACCCCTAACCTCTGATTCACTTCTACCTCTTTTGACCAAAACATAATCTTGTATTTATTATCAACCGAAACAGCAAACGCTGTTACTGTACTTTGTAAGCCACACTGAGCCTGCAAACAGGTGGGAAAATGTGGGATATAAATGTAATAATAAAATAAATAAAATAAGAATTGATGCCAAAATTTATGCATTGATTGGGATGATGTGCACCAAGTGCAAATTTTATAATGGCACAAGTCCGCATCTGTGTAGGTACCTATAATTAGCCGTGAGTACTTAAACCAGTTCAAAGGCTGGTATAAATGGTTGTACCTATCTGTAGGTAGTAGGCTCATGGTAGCCTTCTATAACCTGTGCCTAATTGCCAGACACGCCCCTGACATGCCCATGTCCTTCCCATGTCCATACCCCTTGAAGTTGTGCACTCTAGAATTTGAGTGCACAGTTTATAGAATAGTGACTAAGGGGTTTTAACATCTGTGCATCTCTATCTGCGCATCTTTTCCATCAAGCAGTAAACTTTCCCTGGGACTATCAATGTCATTATTCCGATTGGGAACATTCCTACTTCCACCTTCTACTGACATCATAAAGGTGCATGGTAGCTATTTAGTTTCATGGCCAATGCCAGAGGAAAGTTTTAAAGGCCTTTATCATCTGTGCCTAACTGCCTTACTTGCGTATTCCAGGTATCTACCATTCTCTCAGTGAAAAAGTATTTTCTGACATTATTCCTGAGTCAACCCCCTTTCAACCTTAATTCATGTCCTCTAGTTCTACCACCTTCCGATCTCTGGAAAAGGTTTGTTTGCGGATTAATACCTATCAAATATTTGAATGTCTGTATCATATCACCCCTGTCTCTCCTTTCATCCAAGGTATACATCTTCAGGTCATCAAGTCTCTCCTCATACAGCTTAGCTTAGCAGGGTTTAAAAAGGGTCTGGTCGCCTTCCTAAAGGAAAAGTCCATAGACCATTATTAAATTGGCTTGGGGAAAATCCACTGCTTATTTCTGGGATAAGCTGCATAAAATGTATTGAACGTTTCTGGGATCTTGCCAGGTATTTGTGACCTGGATTGGCCACTGTTGGAAACAGGATGCTGGGATTGATGGACCTTTGGTATGTCCCAGTGTGGCAATACTTATATACTTATCTTGTGGCACAAACCTCATACCATTTTCGTGGCTTTTCTCTGAACTGCTTCAAGTCTTTTTAAGTCCTTAGCAAGATATGGTCTCCAAAACTGAGCACAGTATTCCAAGTAGGGCCTCACCAACGACTTGTCCAGGGGCATCAACACCTCCTTTCTTCTGCTGGTTATATCCCTCTCTATGCAGCCTGGCATCATTCTGGCCATGGCCACTACCTTGTCACATTGTTTTGTCACCTTAAGATTCTCAGAAACCATCACCCCAAGTCTCTCCCCTGAACTGTGCTCATCAATCTCTTGCCTTCAGTCTTGTACATCTCTTTTGGATTTCTGCACCCCAAGTGCATCTCTATGCACTTTGCATTAAATTTTAACTGCTAGACCTTTCATCATTCCTTTAACACCAGAATTCTGCAGAAAACTGGCAAGATCAATGTCCAGTTTCTTACAAAGAATATCATTGCATGTACTGACAGTCAGCAGAACACTTTATATACATAATATTTTTATTGAAAAGCAGTGTGTTTTGTGAATCTGTCATTGAATGCATTTTATACAAGGGAAGAAAAGGTGGTAGTCATAAACTTTGGGCCATGAATGTAGTTTTCAGCTATATTCAAGCTAATATGAAATGGAAGAACAACAGTGATCAAGCAAGTTGTAGTGCAGACCACCCCCCCCCCCCCACCCCTCACACACACACATGCACCATATTCCAAGTGAAGAAAGAAGGGATATAGGAAATGGACATTCAGGGGCCCTTTTACTCAGCCACGTAAGTGTCTACGTGCGCCCAACATGCGTCAAAATGGAGTTAACGCCCAGCTACCGCGTGGCTCTTGCGGTAATTTCATGTTTGGCATGCATTCAATATGCGTGGCCGAAAAATAATTTTTTTATTTCTGGACGCATGTATCGGACGCACGCCAAATGGCATTTTACATGTGTAGGTCATTACCACCCAGTTATCGCGTGAGACTTTACCACAAGGTCAATGGCTGGCGGTAAGGTCGCAGACCCAAAATGAACGTGCAGTAATTTTGATTTTGCCACATGTCCATTTTTGGCAAAAATTTAAAAAAGGCCTTTTATACAGGCAGGCTGAAAAACGGATTGGTGCACACCCTAAACCCGCGCCTACACTACCGCAAGCCATTTTCCAGTGCACCTTAATAAAAGGACCTCTCAGTTCGAAGAGTAGCAGCATCTTCAACATCTTCAGTCCTTCTGTGACTGTTCTCTTGTGCTTGACTGCTTAAATATTTTAAATTTATATGCTTTACTTTTTGTCTATTAGATTGTAAGCTCTTTGAGCAGGGACTGTCTTTCTTCTGCGTTTGTACAGCGCTGCGTACACTTTGTAGCGCTCTAGAAATGTTAAATAGTAGTTGTAGTAGTAATAATGGGAAACATAGGGTAAAAATATTGCTCTGATAGTGACTGAGGAGCAGCAGGTACCTATCGAGGGGCATAATCGAACGAAAACGTCTATCTCCATGGGCGTTTATCTCCAAGAACGGGTCCATGAAGGGGCAGACCGAACCGTATTTTGGGAAAAAATAGACGTCCATGTTTTATTCGACAATTTGTGAGCTGGGCGTTTTTGTTTTTCAGCGATAATGGAAAATGAAAGCGCCCAGCTCAAAAACGAATAAATCCAAGGCATTTGTTCGTGGGAGGGGCCAGGAGTCGTAGTGCACTGGTCCCCCTCACATGCCAGGACACCAACCGGGCACCCTAGGGGGCACTTTTACAAAAACAAAAAAAGGTAAAAGAGCTCCCAGGTGCATAGCACCCTTCCCTTGGGTGTTGAGCCCCCCAAATCCCCCTCAAAACCCACCACCCACAAGTCTACACCATTACTATAGCCCTAAGGGGTGAAGGGGGGCACCTACATGTGGGTACAGTGGGTTTGGGGGGCGGTGTGGAGGGCTCCCATTTACCAGCACAAGTGTAACAGGTGGGGGGATGGGCCTGGGTCTACCTGCCTGACGTCCACTGCACCCCCTAATAACTGCTCCAGTGACCAGCATACTGCTGCCAGGGAGGTGGGTATGACATTTGAGGGTGAACATAAAAAGTTGTGAAACGGCATATTTTTGTGGTGGGAGGGGGTTTGTGACCACTGGGGGAGTCAGGGGAGGTCATCCCCGACTCCCTCCAGTGGTCATCTGGTCATTTAGGGCACTTTTTGGGGCCCTATTCGTGGAAAAACAGGGTCCAGGAAAAGTGCCCTAAATTCTCGCTAAAAACGCATATTTTTTTCCATTATCGGCGAAAGGCGCCTATCTGTGATCGGCCGATAACCACGCCCCAGTTCCGCCTTCACCACGCCTTTGACACGCCCCCATCAACTTTGTCTGCATCCGCGACGGAGTGCAGTTGAAAACGTCCAAATTCGGCTTTCGATTATACCGCTTTATTCGATTTTGTGAGATAAACGTCTATCTCCCGATTTGGGTCGCAATATAGGCGTTTTTCTTTTTCAATTATAAGCTGGATCCAGTCCTTATGAAAATGTACAAATGCCGATAGTTAAGAGGTACCTAGGCCGGTTGGGGGTGATAATTTTAGAAATGTACTAGTAAGGAGAGATCAGGGTCGAAAGAAGGTAGAATGAAATATTATGATTTTTCCTCAACCACAGTGTGATAACAAGAGAGAGCCTAAGGAGGACATTGGAAAATGAAATTTGGCAGCCTGCATGGAATGTCCACTGCTGCAAGTCAAAACCCATTTACTAAGCACAGCACAGCTAACAGGTTTCTGAGACAGCTTCATTAGTTTCTTGATATGACAGGATGTAACTGAGTTAGGTTAGTAATTAAGGCCCCTGATCAGTGAAGTTTATTATTTTAGATTTGCTGTTGCTATGGTATCACTTCCACTGATATCTGCAATGGTGAAAGTGGTGGTGATAAATAAAGTTGGGGCCTGTACTTCCAAATAAAATAATAAGTACGAAGAAATGGGGGAAAGGGGGAGGAGGTCAAGGGGGTTTTGAGACTTAAGGGGGCAAGCTTCCCCATGTTGTGTTTTCCTGCATTGTATAGAGTACCAACAATTTTTAAAGGGCCCACGTCTAGTGCGTTAAGAGTTATTTCTTGATGTTGAGGAGCTGTGGTAGCCGTGTTAGTCCACTCTTAAAGGTTATCAGTAGAAATCAATCAAAATAAAACATGAAAAAGAAAATAAGATGATACCTTTTTTTATTGGACATAACTTAATACGTTTCTTGATTAGCTTTCGAAGGTTTTCTGATCCGACGAAGAAGGGCAACCTTCGAAAACTAATCAAGCAATGTATTAAGTTATGTCCAATAAAAAAGGTATCATCTTATTTTCTTTTCCATGTTTTATTTTGTTTGATTTCTATAGATTCTACATGGAATGTTGCTATTCCACTAGCAACATTCCATGTAGAAGTCGGCCCTTGCGGATCACCAATGTGGCCGCGCAGGCTTCTGCTTCTGTGAGTCTGACGTCCTGCACGTACGTGCAGGACGTCAGACTCACAGAAACAGAAGTCTGCGCAGCCTTCTACATGGAATGTTGCTAGTGGAATAGCAACATTCCATGTAGAATCTCCAATAGTAGCAACATTCCATGTAGAATCTCCAATGGTATCTATTTTACTGTCATAGTAATGCTTGAATGTTTTCACTTATATACACTTTCAGCTAGCACATTTGCTTATTTCCGATCTGAGGAAGAAGGGCGACCTTCGAAAGCTAATCAAGCAATGTATTAAGTTATGTCCAATAAAAAAGGTATCATCTTATTTTCTTTTCCATGTTTTATTTTGTTTGATTTCTATAGATTCTACATGGAATGTTGCTATTCCACTAGCAACATTCCATGTAGAAGTCGGCCCTTGCGGATCACCAATGTGGCCGCGCAGGCTTCTACATGGAATGTTGCTAGTGGAATAGCAACATTCCATGTAGAATCTCCAATAGTAGCAACATTCCATGTAGAATCTCCAATGGTATCTATTTTACTGTCATAGTAATGCTTGAATGTTTTCACTTATATACACTGTCAGCTAGCACATTTGCTTATTTCCGATCTGAGGAAGAAGGGCAACCTTCGAAAGCTAATCAAGCAATGTATTAAGTTATGTCCAATAAAAAAGGTATCATCTTATTTTCTTTTCCATGTTTTATTTTGTTTGATTTCTATAGATTCTACATGGAATGTTGCTATTCCACTAGCAACATTCCATGTAGAAGTCAGCCCTTGCAGATCACCAATGTGGCCGCGCAGGCTTCTGCTTCTGTGAGTCTGACGTCCTGCACGTACGTGCAGGACGTCAGACTCACAGAAACAGAAGCCTGCGCAGCCTTCTACATGGAATGTTGCTAGTGGAATAGCAACATTCCATGTAGAATCTCCAATAGTAGCAACATTCCATGTAGAATCTCCAATGGTATCTATTTTACTGTCATAGTAATGCTTGAATGTTTTCACTTATATACACTGTCAGCTAGCACATTTGCTTATTTCCGATCTGAGGAAGAAGGGCAACCTTCGAAAGCTAATCAAGAAATGTATTAAGTTATGTCCAATAAAAAAGGTATCATCTTATTTTCTTTTCCATGTTTTATTTTGTTTGATTTCTATAGATTCTACATGGAATGTTGCTATTCCACTAGCAACATTCCATGTAGAAGTTGGCCCTTGTAGATCAGCAATGTGGCCGCGCAGGCTTCTGCTTCTGTGAGTCTGACGTACGTGCAGGATGTCAGACTCACAGAAACAGAAGCCTGCGCAGCCTTCTACATGGAATGTTGCTAGTGGAATAGCAACATTCCATGTAGAATCTCCAATAGTAGCAACATTCCATGTAGAATCTCCAATGGTATCTATTTTACTGTCATAGTAATGCTTGAATGTTTTCACTTATATACACTGTCAGCTAGCACATTTGCTTATTTCCGATCTGAGGAAGAAGGGCAATCTTCGAAAGCTAATCAAGCAATGTATTAAGTTATGTCCAATAAAAAAGGTATCATCTTATTTTCTTTTCCATGTTTTATTTTGTTTGATTTCTATAGATTCTACATGGAATGTTGCTATTCCACTAGCAACATTCCATGTAGAAGTCGGCCCTTGTAGATCAGCAATGTGGCCGCGCAGGCTTCTGCTTCTGTGAGTCTGACGTACGTGCAGGACGTCAGACTCACAGAAACAGAAGCCTGCGCAGCCTTCTACATGGAATGTTGCTAGTGGAATAGCAACATTCCATGTAGAATCTCCAATAGTAGCAACATTCCATGTAGAATCTCCAATGGTATCTATTTTACTGTCATAGTAATGCTTGAATGTTTTCACTTATATACACTGTCAGCTAGCACATTTGCTTATTTCCGATCTGAGGAAGAAGGGCAACCTTCGAAAGCTAATCAAGCAATGTATTAAGTTATGTCCAATAAAAAAGGTATCATCTTATTTTCTTTTCCATGTTTTATTTTGTTTGATTTCTATAGATTCTACATGGAATGTTGCTATTCCACTAGCAACATTCCATGTAGAAGTCAGCCCTTGCAGATCACCAATGTGGCCGCGCAGGCTTCTGCTTCTGTGAGTCTGACGTCCTGCACGTACGTGCAGGACGTCAGACTCACAGAAACAGAAGCCTGCGCAGCCTTCTACATGGAATGTTGCTAGTGGAATAGCAACATTCCATGTAGAATCTCCAATAGTAGCAACATTCCATGTAGAATCTCCAATGGTATCTATTTTACTGTCATAGTAATGCTTGAATGTTTTCACTTATATACACTGTCAGCTAGCACATTTGCTTATTTCCGATCTGAGGAAGAAGGGCAACCTTCGAAAGCTAATCAAGAAATGTATTAAGTTATGTCCAATAAAAAAGGTATCATCTTATTTTCTTTTCCATGTTTTATTTTGTTTGATTTCTATAGATTCTACATGGAATGTTGCTATTCCACTAGCAACATTCCATGTAGAAGTTGGCCCTTGTAGATCAGCAATGTGGCCGCGCAGGCTTCTGCTTCTGTGAGTCTGACGTACGTGCAGGATGTCAGACTCACAGAAACAGAAGCCTGCGCAGCCTTCTACATGGAATGTTGCTAGTGGAATAGCAACATTCCATGTAGAATCTCCAATAGTAGCAACATTCCATGTAGAATCTCCAATGGTATCTATTTTACTGTCATAGTAATGCTTGAATGTTTTCACTTATATACACTGTCAGCTAGCACATTTGCTTATTTCCGATCTGAGGAAGAAGGGCAACCTTCGAAAGCTAATCAAGCAATGTATTAAGTTATGTCCAATAAAAAAGGTATCATCTTATTTTCTTTTCCATGTTTTATTTTGTTTGATTTCTATAGATTCTACATGGAATGTTGCTATTCCACTAGCAACATTCCATGTAGAAGTCGGCCCTTGTAGATCAGCAATGTGGCCGCGCAGGCTTCTGCTTCTGTGAGTCTGACGTACGTGCAGGACGTCAGACTCACAGAAACAGAAGCCTGCGCAGCCTTCTACATGGAATGTTGCTAGTGGAATAGCAACATTCCATGTAGAATCTCCAATAGTAGCAACATTCCATGTAGAATCTCCAATGGTATCTATTTTACTGTCATAGTAATGCTTGAATGTTTTCACTTATATACACTGTCAGCTAGCACATTTGCTTATTTCCGATCTGAGGAAGAAGGGCAACCTTCGAAAGCTAATCAAGCAATGTATTAAGTTATGTCCAATAAAAAAGGTATCATCTTATTTTCTTTTCCATGCTTTATTTTGTTTGATTTCTATCGATGTTGAGGGAAACTGAATGTTATTCAGATCTGGCATGTGTCTTTTTTCGTATGACTGCGAGAGAACATGAGACTTACAAAGTGGCAGAAAGAAGAGCACCAGTTGCTCAGCGGGCAACACACTATAAAAAAAATGATACAGTAAACTTACCACACTATCTTAAAATTAGCTAAGGGACATATTTACTATACTTTTATACAGATAGTTATATACCACAGTTGGTATCATATTATATTTTGAGCGCCATTTATAGAATTTGGGGGATGGCATATAGATTTAACAATATTACCAACTGAGTATGCCTTCCGCACAATGCTTTACGCTGGACAGAGTCAAGAAGCTCTCCTGGGAGTGGGCTTTTGAATGAATAATGAAAATATATCAATTAGGGGCCTTTTAGTAAGCCGCATAGGCACCTCCGCGTGCCCAACGTGCGCCAAACTGGAGTTACCACACGGTTACCACATGGCTCTTATGGTAATTTCAATTTTGTTGCGCATCCACTACTCGTGTCCGAAAAATATTTTTTCTTTTCTGACGCACAGCAGCTACGTGCGTCAAGTGGCATTTGACGCGCGTAGACCATTACCGCCCGGTTATCGCATGAGATCTTACCACTAGGTCAATGGCTTGCGCTAAGGTCTCAGACCCAAAATGGATGCATGGCAATTTTCATTTTGCCTCATGTCCATTTTCGGCAAAAACAAAAAAAGGGCATTTTTTTGTAGGTGCACTGAAAAATAACTCTGTGCACGCCTAAATCATGCGTCTACACTACTGCAGGCCATTTTTCAGCGCACCTTAGTAAAAGGACCCCTTAATGAGTAAGGGACGCATTCCACTCAGATAAGTGTCTATATTTTTCATTCTGAAAACATTCAAAAATATCACCCCTAAGGTCAAGAAATAGATAAATTTAGTTTAGACATTATCCTCCCATGTTCTATATAGTGCAACTCGAGTTGCGCTCGCAAATAAAGTTGTATTCTGATTAGCACATGCAACTTAATTATCTTAACAAGCCATCAGTACCTATAATTATCACATAAGCAATTATTGACACTAATTGGCTTTAATTAGAATTTATGTGTACAACTTGCTAAGTTTATTCTGTAAAGTGATGCATGTAAATTCTAGTGTGCGTAGCTGAGAAGGGGGTGTGGCCATGGGCATAGAATGGGCTGATTGTGGGCATTTCTAAAAATTATGCATGCTATTATTTATACAATACACATGCTCCATGACTAAGTTAGTCACAGGCATTTACACCAAGATTTTCTTGGTATAAGTTCCCGCGACTAGATTTACTTTAGGCCTCGTTTATAGAATACATCTAGGTATATATTTTTTTTCAGTGCTGATTTTTACGGTGCCATATGTAGAATCTAGCCCTATGGGCTAATAAATGGTGCTCAAAATTTGGTGCTGAAAAAATTGGCGCCCTTGATAAAATCGCATTTAGCACTGATTCCCACCACCTAATTTTAGGTGCCAAACTTATGCCTGCTGAAATCTGGTGTAAATTCTGGCACCCAAGTTAGGTTCACTGAGGCAGTATTCTATAATTCCATATGCAACTTTTCGGAAAGCCTCTCACATGTCCTTGACCACTCCCCCTTTTGAGTTATGCATTAGTAAAGTTAGCCCTATGCCTTATAGAATAGTTCACAGGCAGATGTGTATGCAAATCCAAATAACAATCATAATTCATTTAGGGCCCAGTTTACTAAGGTGTGCTAGCAGTTTTAGTGCTCGCTAAAAATGATAGTGTGCCTATAGAGCAGTTTAGTAAACAGGGCCCTTAATTTGCATGTGTATCTTGAGAGCATGCTCAAATTTAGGTGCACAATTCTGGCTGCCATTTAAGAATCCAGGGGTATATGAATAAATTTACTAGAAATATTGTTTTGTATAATTATTGCACATTTGTGGTATTTTTAAATTATTTTTTGCACTAAATATTTTGTCTTTGAATATTAGAGCCATACATTTTCCTTCCAGAGGTATATTCAATTTAGCTTATTAGAAAATAAATACATTAGAAAATACCAATACAAGTAATCATCCACTGCATTACAGAAAATCATTGTGGTGCTGCTTATGTTTTCCTTAAATCAGTGCTTCCCAAACTGTGGGTCAGGAACCCAAATGGGGTCACAAAACCTGAATTTGGGGTTTCAACCTAGGTAAGCTCTCCATTATTCTGGATCTCTGGGGGAGGGTCACACAGTTCTATTTGGCCACAATCATGGGGACACAGCCAAAAAAAAAAGACTAACAAGCATTGCCTTAAACAATTAACACTGTGAACATAAGAGCATAAGAATAGACATACTGGGTCAGACTGGTGGTCCATCTAACCCAGTATCCTGCTTCCAATAGTGGCCAATCCAGGTCACAAGTATTTGGCAGAACCCAGATAGTAGCAACATTCCATATAGAACCCCAAAGAGCAGCAACGTTCTATTCAGAATCTGAAATAGTAGCAACATTCCTTGTAGAACCTCCAAAGAGTAGCAACGTTCTATTCAGATTCTGAAATAGTAGCAACATTCCATATAGAACCCCAAAGAGTAGCAACGTTCTATTCAGAATCTGAAATAGTAGCAATATTCCTTGAAGAACCCCCAAAGAGTAGCAATATTCCATGCTACCAATCCCAAGGACAGTAGTGGCCCCATGCCTTTCTTCTGTTTTGTTTTGTTTGCAAGACTACATCAACTTTCTTATCTTTTCTGCCACTGATTTCCCATTGTATCTAACTAGGCAAATGGTTATTTTCCCCTCATTTATCCAGGAACCCATTTACTAAGCAGCGGTAAGCCCAACATAGGCTTACCACTTGCTAAACAGGAAGTACTGCCAGGCTACCACAGCAGCCCAGCAGTACAGCACGCCATCATATCCGGCGACATCGGGCTGCAAAGATCAACTCATAAAAAAACTCCAGACCGCCCAAAATACAGCAGCCAGGCTGATATTCAGCAAAACACGCTTCAAAAGTGCCAAACCCCTCTGAGAAAAGTTGGATTGGCTCCCAATCAAAGAATGGATCATCTTCAAAATCTGCACCTTAGTCCACAAAATCATATACGGCGTAGTCCCAGAATACATGACAGAACTCATAGGCTTACCATTAAGAAACAAAGTCAGATCATCAAGATCCTACCTAAACCTACACTACCCAAATTGCAAAGGACTGAAATACAAAACAACTTACGCAGCCGGCTTCTCCTACATAAGCGCACAACTATGGAATGGGCTCCCAAAAGCTGTGAAAACAATCCACGCCCACTTGAACTTCAGGAAATCACTAAAAACCAACCTCTTCAAAAAGGCCTACCCCAACGACCCCACGTAACCCTCTTCACCTACCAACACAGCATGACTGTGATCGAACAGGACAACACGCAATCTTCATCCATTCTGACCCTCCACTTATACCTCATACGATCACTTGCATTTGTTATCCACCGACTGGGCAAACGCCTTTGACGGTACTGTGTAAGCCACATTGAGCCTGCAAATAGGTGGGAAAATGTGGGATACAAATGCAACAAATAAATAAATAAATATATTTATTTATTTTTGTAGCGCCGGAGTGTACCCAGCAGTAATCGGGAGTGCTGTGTGCTGCCCAGTTATTGCCGGGTTAGCGCGGGAGCCCTTACTACTACTACTATTTAGCATTTCTATAGCACTACAAGGCGTACGCAGCGCTGCACAAACATAGAAGAAAGACAGTCCCTGCTCAAAGAGCTTACAATCTAATAGACAAAAAATAAAGTAAGCACCACCAACACCAACTCAATGAGTGGTGGTAAAGGCTCGCCCCAAATTTGACACACGGCAAGTGCTTTACTTGCTGCATGGCCATTTCCTACAGGAAACAGAGACTTCCCTTTTACCTGCTGCGGTAAAAGAGGGCCTCGGCGCACATGAAAAACATACGCCAACGCCACAGCTTGATAAAAAAGGGCCCCCAGTGTTTTATCTCCAAATGCAAACTAGAGTACTATAACTTTTGACCAGCAATCTGGACTTTGATTCATTGGGTCTAATTTCCTTTGTGCCCCTCACTTAAATCAAGAGTTCTTGTAAAAAGACCACAAATATTAAAGGTTATAACAAGGGACTTGTCACCGAAGTCATTATCTTCCAGCTTGTTATTAGGATGCATTAGTGTTTCAGACACCTCTGTCACATATCTTAACAAATGACTGTACTGTTAATGGAATAGTTCATGATTATTTAACAACAGCAAAGCTGAAAACTGTTTTTAATGAAAGCAACCTTAGGTCTTGAAACTTATTCAGATTTTCATCCCATTTCAAATACGACATTTCTGTCAAAGGTCTCTGAAAAAGTTTTGAAGACGAGCTAATAATCCCTAGATAAATTTACAGTGCTTTTAAGGGGTTTTAGTTCTGCGTTGATGACAGTTGTTATATACAACTGCATTATTTAGAAAGCCAAATTGGGTTTCTGTGATTAATTATTATAGTTCAACTTTTTCAGAATTATTAAGTCTTCTAACAATTTTAAGCAATCAAATTGTGATTCAAAAGCGATACTGCTTACGTATAGCCTATCCTAGCTTAGGAGCCACTACTACTACTACTACTACTTAGCATTTCTATAGCGCTACTAGGGTTACGCAGCGCTGTACAAGTTAAAACATGGCGAAGGACAGTCCCTGCTCCAGAGAGCTTACAATCTATGTAGTCAGTGTAGTCAGTGTATCATGAATGGGGAAGTTGGTTAGGCGCCAAAAGCAAGAGAGAAGAGATGAGTTTTGAGTAAGGACTTAAAGATGGGCAGGGAGGGCGCATGATGTATGGGCTCGGGAAGTCTGTTCCAGGCATAAGGTGATGCGAGGCAGAAGGGACGGAGTCTGGAGTTAGCGGTGGTGGAGAAGGGTACAGATAGGAGTGATTTGTCCTGAGAGCGGAGGTTACGGGTGGGGACATAGGGGAGAGGAGGGTAGAGAGGTAATGGGGGCTGCAATTTTACAATTTTACAATTTTACAATTGCGCCTACCATGGGCTTGCTGCATGACAATTTGGTACTGCCGCTGAGCTACCACAGGAACCTGGCTTAGCTCCTGCCCCCACCATGTGCCATTTCCAGCACTTGAAAAATATTTTTATATTTTATTGGGGGCTTACCCAGCGTTAATCAGGCAGCACTGCGTGCTGCTTGGTTACTGCTAGATTAATGCAGGAGCCCTTACAGCCTCCTAAATATGTGGTGGCAAGGGCTCCCCGAGGAAACGGCTGCACGGCAAGTGTTTAACTTACCACATGCGTCCATCACGCGCACTCGAACATAAATATTTTTTAGACGCGCATATTCGGCGCGTGTCAAAAATGAAATTACAGCAACAGCCACGCGATATTTGAGCAGTAACTCCATTTTGGTTTGCATTAGGCATGCGTAGACACTTACACGGCGTAGTAAAAGGGCCCCTATCAGGCTTATTTTTGAAAGAGATGGGCGCCCATCTTTCGACACAAATCAGGAGATGGGCGTCCTTCTTCCAGGGTCACCCAAATCGGCATAATCGAAAGCCGATTTTGGGCGTCCTCAACTGCTTTCCATCGTGGGCACGACCAAAGTTCACGGGGGCGTGTCAGAAACATAGTGAAGGCGGGACTGGGGCGTGCTTAACACATGGGTGACATCAGCCGATAATGAAAAAAGAAGGGCGTCCCTGACGAACACTTGGCCAACTTTACTTGGTCCTTTTTTTTTTAACGACCAAGCCTCAAAAATGTGCCCTAAATGACCAGATGACAACTGGAGGGAATCAGGGATGACCTCCCCCTACTCCCTCAGTGATCACTAACCCCCTCCCACCCTAAAAAAGGTTTTTTTAAAATATTTTTTCCAGCCTCTATGCCAGCCTCAAATATCATACCCAGCTCCATGACAGCAGTATGCAGGTCCCTGGAGCAGTTTTAGTGGGTACTGCAGTGTACTTTAGGCAGGCGGACCCAGGCCCACCCCCCCTACCTGTTAAACTTGTGGTGGTAAATGTGAGCCCTCCAAAACCCACCACAAACCCACTGTACCCACATGTAGGTGCCCCCCTTCATCCCTAATGGCTCTAGTAGTGGTGTACAGTTGTGGGGAGTGGGTTTTGGGGGACTCAGCACACAAGGCAAGGGAGCTATGCACCTGGGAGCTTTTTCTGAAGTCCATTGCATTGCCCCATAGGGTGCCCGGTTGGTGTCCTGGCATGTCAGGGGGACCAGTGCACTATGAATGCTGGCTCCTCCCATGACCAAATGGCATGGATTTGGTCGTTTCTGAGATGGGCGTCCTCGGTTTCCATTATCGCCGAAAATCGGGGATGACCATTTCTAGGGACGACCATCTCTAATGTCGACCTAAATGTTGAGATTTGGGCATCGCCGACCGTATTATCAAAATGAAAGATGGTCGCCCATCTTGTTTCAATAATACGGGTTTCCCCGCCCCTTCACGGGGACGTCCTGCGAGGACACCCTCAGGAAAACTTGGGTGCCCCATTCGATTATGCCCCTCCATGTGACTTATCAAGATAAAGCACATTTTTATGCTGGATCAACTTCTGTTGTTTGGTCATTCCTATTGTATTGTTTTTTTTGCTTTTACGATTTGTGGGGGTTCTTCTGTTTCTTTGTTGTACCCATTCCTAGTGGTCAACAAAATTGTAAAGTTGAAGTCCTTACTGAAACCTATTTCATCTTATATTACTCAAGATGTGTTCTTTGACCTACTTTGGTCGATGTTTATATTACTATATTTAGACAGTTGATTCATAGTCTCAGTATGCTAATGCTACATAATGTGAGTTTTCTGCCAATAAACCCTGATAATAATCTTAGCAACCCACAAAACTACATTAAGAAAATGAAAATGCTCTTCAAAATAAATTTCTATTGACTAATATTTGACAAAACAGAGAAGGGTCCGCTCTGTCCTCTTTTCTTTCATTTTTATTTCTTTGCCCTGATCATCAGGTGAATCTTGCTGGCTTTGGATGTAAAAGCCAGTATCCTGGTCATTTATGCACATATGTGCAAACATAAGCACATAAAAGACAGTAGCCCCAGCTAGGCGCTATTCTATAAGTAAATTGATATCTTCACTAGCGCATACTTTGCAGATGGACATTCACATGGGTGGAGTCTGGGCGCATTATGGGCAGGGCTCACATGCACACAACGTGTAGAATGCTATCACTTGCATGCATATCTCCCGAATCTAGACATGAGCACTTACATCAGCCCAGTTGTTTTGCAAATTGCTAGGGTTTATCTTGTTGCTGACTCTGATTTGGGTGTTTTGCATAGGCGTACACTTAGCTAAATGCAAAGTGTTGGAGGTGAGGACAGGAGGTTTCTACAGAAAACAAAAAGTACAATTATGTATTACATGACTAGATCTCTTTTTCAGACACACCACGGGGTTAGAAGAGGTGACAATTCTTTTTGCCTCTTTCTTGAATTTTATGGTTGTAAACTGTGTCATTGAATCCTGTGAGACAGCGGTATATTAAAATCATACACTAGCTCTACAGATTTATGCCTAAAATACATAAAAGCTATATGCCCGGTTATACTAATATTCTATGAAGAAAAATAGGCACCTACTTTATAAATTAGGCTCCAGATAAGTACCTTCTTGGTGCCTACAAATAGGCTCCCCTTTATAGAATGACCCTCCATTAGCTCACTATTTAAAATAACTTGTTGGGACAGTTCAGATAAAGCAGATAAAAAAACATTTGTTCACCCCCAAAATGATATTCATATAGATTAGGGGGTTTTAACCCAGTCCTTGGGACACACCTAGCCAGTCAGATTTTCAGGGTACCCACAATGATTATGCATGAGATGAATTTGCATACCATGGAGGTTGAGAACCCCTGAACTAGATTCTAGTGTACTGTTAGATAGCTTTGATCACTAAAAATGTTTGCAGATGGTTAAGCTTTCTTCCCTTTGGAGAATAAAGAAATAGGTCCACAATCCTGCTTATTTTCGAAAGAGAAGGGCACCCATTTTCCGACACAAATCAGGAGATGGGCGTTCTTCTCTCAGGTGTGGCCAAATCGGCATAATCGAAAGCCGATTTTGGCCACCCTCAACTGCAGTCCATAACATGAGTGAAAGAAGTTTAAGGGGGCGTGTTGGAGGCGTAGCGAAGGCGGGACTGGGGCGTGTGTAAGAGATGGCCGCCCTGGGCCGATAATGGAAAAAAGAAGGCCGGCCCTGATGAGCATTTGGCCGGTTTTACTTGGTCCATTTATTTTCACGACCAAGCCTCAAAAATGTGCCAAAACTGACCAGATAACCACCGGAGGGAATCGGGGGATGACCTCCCCGTACTCCCCCAGTGGTCACCAACCTCCTCCCACCCTAAAAAAAATTAACATTTTTTTCCAGCCTCTAAGCCAGCCTCAAATGTCATACCCAGCTCCATGACAGCAGTATGCAGGTTCCTGGAGCAGTTTTAGTGGGCACTGCAGTGTACTTCAGGCAGCCGGACCCAGGCCCATCCCCCGCTACCTGTTACACTTGTGGTGGTAAATGTGAGCCCTTCAAAATCCACCCCAAACCCACTGTACCCACATCTAGGTGCCCCCTTCAACCATAAGGGTTATGGTAGTGGTGTACAGTTGTGGGTAGTGGGTTTTGGGGGGCGGTTGGGGGGGGTTGGGGGGGCTCAGCACCTAAAGTAAGGGAGCTATGCACCTGGGAGCTTTTTCTGAAGTCGACCGCAGTGGCCCCTAGGGTGCCCGGTTGGTGTCCTGGGATGTGAGAGGGGCCAGTACACTACAAATTCTGGCCCCTCCCACGACCAAATGCCTTGGATTTGGCCGTTTTTGAGATGGCCGCTCTCGGTTTCCATTATCGGCAAAAACCGAGTTCGCCATCTCTAATGTCGACCTAAATGTTAGGGTTTGGCCGTCCCGGACCTTATTATCGAATTGAAAGATGGGCGCCCATCTTGTTTCGATAATACGGCCAGCGCCGCCCCTTCCCTAGTTCGTCCCCGCAGATGGGCGCCCTTAGAGATGAGCGCCCCGTTCGATTATGCCCCACAATGTCTACGTAGAGAGACAATTTACTCTGTCACTATAGAACAAGCCAGCACTCATGCTGTCTCTTTCAAAGAATGCTACTCCAAGACTAACGTTCTCCCTCGAGTTCCAACCTTATATAATAAAGAAGCCTCTCCCTCATGAACAGGGTTTAGAAATGAATTATGGGGTCCTTTTACTAAGGTGTGCTGAAAAATGGCTTGCGGTAGTGTAGGCATGGGTTTTGGGCGCGCGCCGATTCATTTTCAGCGCACCTGTAAAAAAGACCTTTTAAAAATTTTTGCCGAAAATGGATGTGCGGCAAAATCAAAATTGCCATGCATCCATTTTGGGTCTGCAACCTTACCGCCATCGACCTAGCAGTAAAGTTTCATGCGGTAACCGGGCGGTAATGACCTACACGCGCCAAATGCCACTTGGCGTGTGTCCGATATGTGTAGCTGAAAATAATAATTCTTTTTCAGCCGCGTGTATCGGACACGCCCCAAAAATGAAATTACTTCAAGAGCCAAAATATAGAACAGGAAAAGTTCTCTACGATGACGAATCACAGAAGGCAAAAGTAGAGACTAATAGACGATTCACTACTGGAGACGTGAGTCCAACAGTCTTTATTATATCAGAGATAACGACCCGACACAGGCCGTGTTTCGACGCTAAAAAGCGTCTGCATCAGGGGTCAATAAATACACCAAGTAATGAATGCAAAACGAAGAGTCCTACTTGTATATGTGTTGTCAACTCACTGATCACGTAGCACCAAACAGATTATGCTGGATACAAACTATCAGAGCATATTCTGTTTGGTGCTACGTGATCAGTGAGTTGACAACACATATACAAGTAGGACTCTTCGTTTTGCATTCATTACTTGGTGTATTTATTGACCCCTGATGCAGACGCTTTTTAGCGTCGAAACACGGCCTGTGTCGGGTCGTTATCTCTGATATAATAAAGACTGTTGGACTCACGTCTCCAGTGGTGAATCGTCTATTACCACAAGAGCCACATGGTAGCCGTGCGGTAACTCTATTTTGGCGTATGTTGGGCGTGTGTAGATGCTTACACGGCTTAGTAAAAGGGCCCTTATTTGAGGGACTATAGGTGTCTCTGCATTCAGGTAAAGATGATCAGTTCTTTTAATGAAATGTTGAACAATAAAAAAAAATTATGATTAAATATGGTAGTGACATAAACACAGCTACAGTAACATTATTGTGCCACTAAAATCAATATTAAATTATCATCAAAGCTACTGATCTGTCACTTCCCATGATTAACCAGCTCCCCTATACATTACAAATATGAATTTGGCTATATTGATTTCTCTGTTTGTTATTTTTTTGTTCATAATGTTTTGTTCATGATTTTGATGCTGATATTTCCCATTAGGTATGTCCACACTTTTGATTTGTTTTAACTGTGCTACAAAATTTACTGATCTACGAACACTGCATTGTTCATTGTTTGCCTTATCAGACCTTGTCCTTCAGATCCTGTTGTTCTCATGTAGGACAATTCTACAAACTAGGTGCTCATACATACATAGATATTTAGAATAAAGCTGGCACCCTCGTAATTGAAGGGAGGGTGCCGTAACTTGGTTTAATTAGCTCATGGATGAGGGGAGGGAGTGGGGAGGATACTGGCCTGGAAGAGAAGGATGAGGGCAGAGTTGAAAAGACATGGTGGCTCAGGAACAAAGGGAAAGGGAAATGGGACTTGATATACCGCCTTTCTGTGGTATTTTGCAACTACATTCAAGGCGGTTTACATATGTACAGGTACTTATTTTGTACCTGGGGCAATGGAAGGTTAAGTGACTTGCCCACAGTCACAAGGAGCTGCAGTTCCCCAAGATCAAAGTCCGCTGCACTAACCACTAGGCTACTCCTCCACAGTTCTGATTGGGCGTTGTTTTGCTGCAGGCAGAACACCAATCAGCGATGAAGTGCTAAGGAGGGAGAGCGATTTCAGCAGATGGGAAGACTGAATTGTGTGAGACTCATTGTTGTGGAGATCACAACCCATCCTCCCTCCCTGATGGCACCTGATTGTTGGCACTTGGTTGTTACATTGGTGGGGGAGGGGTTGAGGGATGTTTTTGTCACAGCAGAAATTCAGTAGCCATCCCCATCAGATGGTATTTTTTTGGCGGTTATAATGTTTGATTCAAAATTGGAAGGGTTTATGGGGTGTGAGATGAGGTTTATGTACGGTGCTGTCATCAGATCTCAGTTTTGTGTTACCGTGAACCTTGTGATTGGAATTACAATAACTGGTTAAGTAACAACCAGTTAGTTCGATACTGACTGTGTTGATCTTAGGATACCAATTCAACATAATGCAACTGTTGTCATGGTCTTGCAGTTTTGGTGAATGGTGGGAATTCGAGAATTATGTTTGAAAGTTAATTAAGCTATGGCCAATTATTTTTACCACATGCAAGGCCACTGTGTTTGTTAATTTGTTTTCCTGATTCAATGAATGCATGTGAATGCCATAGGCATACACATGTACACACATAAGCATGAATGCCAGTAATTCTGCCTAAACGCTACTCTGCAAATACCTGCTTGACTTACCTGTGTATTTGCAAAAGGGACATACATAGGGGTGGAACCAGGGGCGTAGCCAGACACCCAATTTTGAGTGGGCCTGGGCCCAAGATGGGTGGGCAAAAGAACTCTGCCTTGTCCCACAAGTGATTTGGTCTCTTCCTCTCTTACCTGCATGCCATATGATCTCTCAAATATCCCCCTCCCCCACATACTTTTTAAATAGATTTTCATCGGCAACAACTAATATACACTGCTCATGCTGGCCCCACAGCCTTTCCTCTGATCCAACTTCCTGTTTCCGCATAGGCGGGAATACATCAGAGGGAAGGCCGTGGGGCCAGTGCAAACAGTATGTATCAGTCGCTGCTTGCTGCAGGTGAAGATCTGCTATTTACAAGGTATGCAGGAGGGACAGTTGTTGGGAGTTTTTGACTGGTGGGGCTTGGGGATCCCTGTCAGCCACATCATAGGTGTGCTGCTACTGGGTGGACCAGAGGTCAAAATGGATGGGCCTAGGCCCACCCAGGCCCACCCTTGGCTACACCACTGGGTGGAACATAGGCAGGATATAGGCGGGGCCCCCACTTCTATTCTATGGCTGTTGTAACTATGGAACGTATCTTGTTCCTGTTACACAACAGGATCCTACCATATGGCCTCAGGGAGCCTGAATGGAGATGCCCAATTATAGAATTGTTGCTTTTTGTTATTGGTTACGGCAGTCTTATCAGAGTTGCAGTTAATGATGAGAGCTCTTTAAGTATGATACTTTCATTGTTTTCCTCCTTTCTAAAATGCATTTCCAGTATCTACTGCCCTATATTATGAAGTACCAATTTAGCACACAGATTGCTACGAAATCCCCATAGGACAATGTATATACTCTCAAAATTTCAGCACAACAGAGCCCATGTGATAAATATAAAATGGGGAAAAGCCTTTAGTATATCAGAACTAATATGTCTCTAGTGAAGTACCTCTTAAAATTCTTATTGAGAAAAAGCCATTTTCAGGACACTGCCTGTCTTCAAGTGTGAAGATTTTTTTTTTAGTTACCATGAAACCTATTTTCACAGAATCACAAAACTCAAATACTTTAAGTATATTATAAACCCTGAGTAAAACTACCATGTGGAAAATAACCATGAAAGAGAAATCTTATCTATAGTACATGTTACATGTTTTTTGCTGAAAAAATCTTGTTATGGTTAGTTTGGGGGGTGGATTTGGGCCAATAGGCTATGGGGAAGTTAGGTTAAATTAGGCTTTGCTTCCTAGCTGGTCAGGTCATGCCTAAACTGTATTTTTTAGGAGCATTAAGCTGTCAGCATTATTGATCTGGGCTAGCATCAGTGGTGTAGCAAGGGGGGCTGCCACCCGGTGTGGGGTGGTTCGCCGTTGCACCCCCCCCTCGGCGCATCGACACCCCCCTCCCGACCCAGTGCCTACCCTCCTCCGTGCAACCAGCTCCCTACCTTTAAAAAAAATATCGGAATCCGAGGCGAGGCGCAGCGCCTCGCGCCTGCAAGTAAAAGAAATGTGGACCATCTCATCGGACCTTCTCTCGCTCTGTCTGTCCTGCCCTTGCGGAAATAGGAAGTTGCATCAGCGGAGGGCGGGACAGATAGAGCGAGGGAAGGCCCGATGAGACGGTCCACATTTCTTTTACGTGCAGGCGCAAGGCGCTGCGCCTCGCCTCGGATTCTGATATTTTTTTAAAGGTAGGGAGGTGGTTGCACGGAGGAGGGCAGGCACTGGGTCTGGAGGGGGGTGTCATCGTGCTGCACCCGGGGGGGGAGGAGCTGGCAGGGAGCACCCCCCCCCCTGAGCTGACACCCGGGGTGGACCGCCCCTCCCGCCCCCCCTTGCTACGCCACTGGCTGGTATACCAAAGAACATTGCAATGTGGAGCTGGGC
This sequence comes from Microcaecilia unicolor, assembly GCF_901765095.1. NCBI lineage: Eukaryota > Metazoa > Chordata > Amphibia > Gymnophiona > Siphonopidae > Microcaecilia > Microcaecilia unicolor. The sequence goes on along the minus strand of NC_044040.1, from coordinate 191,460,132 downwards.
TACTTACTCTAGGTAAGATCATGGAACTGAAGAATCGTGACAAAACTATGGTGGAGAGTCTATATATGGTGCCTTCAAAATTGGCACTGAAATCAGTGCTGACTCAGCAGAGGGGTGAGAGATAAATTGGCATAAATGAGAGTGTATGTTCCTGTGGGTCTCAGTGGAGGAGTAACCTAGTGGTTAGAGCACCAGTCTTGACGTCCAGAGGTGGCCAGTTCAAACCCCTCTGCTGCTCCTTGTGATCTTGGGCAAGATCAGTTAACCTTCCATTGCCTTAGGTATAAAATTAGATTGAGATTGTGAACCCTCCAGGGACAGAGAAATACCCAGTGTACCTGAATGTAAATCACCTTGAGCTACTACTGAAAAAGGTGTGAGCAAAATCCAAATAAATATAATCAGTGCCTAGATTTAGGTGCCAATTCTAGAATACGCATAGTTGATATTTCAGCACCTACATCTTTGCACATCCACTTACACCAACAAAAATGTGGCAGAAATCCCAGCAAGTAGATTTAGGTGCACAGGCCCATAATCTATAACTAGGCATGTAAATTTCAGAACGCCAACAAAACACCCATTTCCCTGCCTATAACTATGCCCCTTTTTGCCTGTGCAAGTTAGAAGTTTGGCACACATCGTTCCAGAATACACTTAACAAGTTGTGTGCCTAATTCTAATCAATTGCAATTAGTTGCTCATTATTGCATGTTAAGTGCTGTTATCAGTGCTTATCGGCTTGTCAAGCTTGTTAAATGATGCACATTGTTATAAAATCTGCACCGATTTTGGCGCTCATCTTTAGGCGGGCTATATAGAATCCAGGGGTATGTGACCTGGGTGCAGCCGAGGATATGACAACCTAGCCCAATTAGGTGTGCCCATTAAGGTGGTCAGAGGGTAGGTATGTGGAGACTTCCCTTTGATGGGCCAATCAGAGAATGGGATGTGTATGCATATGCTGATTAGGCCTTTACATCACAGGACCATTTCCCAAGACATAATCTTCATTAAGCTGGACCAGTCATGAATTATCAAGCTCCATTACTTCCATGTTAGCCTGTCAACAGCCAATGACAGGACATATCATTAATGGCTATGGCGACAAATCAAACATATAAACGGCGAGTGACCGTACTCACTCGCAAATGCGCAGTAGACTTCCCTCTCTGTCCCGCCCCGTGTCAATACGTGATGACGGGGGGGGCGGGACAGAGAGGGAAACTGCACGAAGGGGAGGGAACCGCCGAGGTCACCACCGCTCCCCCTCCCCTCCCCGAGGTTGCCGCCATTGGTACCCCCCCCCCCCCCCGGAGTCGCCGCTGCCGCCACCCCTCCACCCAGCCCGTCTCTTCACTATTCAACTTACATCTCCGGAGCAGGCAGATCAGCTGAGCTGCCGTTGGCCTTCCTTCCCTGCCTGTGTCCCGCCCTCGCCGACGTTACGTCACATGAGGGCGGGACACAGGCAGAGAAGGAAGGCCGACGGGAGCTCAGCTGATCTGCCTGCTCCGGAGATGTAAGTTGAATAGCGAAGAGACGGGCTGGCTTCGGCGGCGGTAACTCGGGGGGGGGGTACCGGCAGCGGCGAACTTGGGGAGGGGAGGGACCAGCGGCGACCTCGGGGGGGAGGGGGCAGCGGCGACCCAATAGCCCATTTTAACGGGCTCAACGGCTAGTCCTATATAACATGGGATTTCCTGGACATTAGGCAGAGTGAGAGTGAGTGAGTGAGAGAGAGAAAGGAATATGAGAGTAAGAGTGGAACAGTGAATGAGTTGGAGTATGTGAAAATAAATGTGGACTGCGGGACTGGAAAAATGTGCCACGGAGAAAGATGTCTCACCAAAGGGAGAAGCAAGGATCTCTCCCAGGAAAGAGGTGAGAAATTCATATTCTAATTGAACTAACATCAAAAATATTATTATACTGAAATTCTGGTTTAAATCAGACTCATTTTGAAACAGTACTGGCCTGGCATAGTCTAAGTCCATTAACCAAACTGGGAGATAACTAGAGTAAATATGTGGTATTGACTCTGTGTGGAAACATTAAACATAGCATCTTATTGAAACACAGAGATTGTAAGTTTCTAAATATTTCTTTAATCAGACCTTAATTAAAATTGTTAATTAATCTGTGTAGTTATTAACTTGAGTCAAACAAAAGCCATATTTTAATTGCCAAGCAAAGTTGTATTCACTGAGCACTGCTTATAGAAAGCATAGCATTAAGAGGGTATTCAGGTAAAACCTAATAAGGTATGACCATTTCTTATTAGGTATTACCTGAATATCCTCTTAATACTATGAAAAAATAGAACAAGATGATGTCTCTGTAAGGCTGATGTGCTAATCCTTGAGTAGATTCTTGTGAATGAACCAATATTGCTTATTTCTTCTTTTATTTTTTATTTATTTACAGCTTTTCTATCCCACATTTTCCAACGAGCCTTTCAATGTGGCTTACATGGAACTAAGAAATACAATGAGATAGGGGATCTGAATTACATAGAATCGAAGTGGTTTGAAGATGGATGGGGGGATGAAGTGAGGCAGGAGGAAACATGAAGGACAAGGGAAGGGCGGCAGAGTAGGGAAGTGGATCTATTAGCGGAAGCTAATTCGGGGTCATGACCAGGCAAGGGATGGAGGGGACGTTGCTGAGTAAGAGTGAGGACTATTCATAGCTGATTCACAGTTGAGCTTTGTGGCAGGGGCGTAGCCAGCCTTCCGTGGGGGAGGGGTCCAGAGCCCGGGGGGAGGGGGCACATTTTAGCCCTCCCCCCCGACGACGCCCCCCCACCGCTGACATTGCCGCCCCCCCCCTCCCGCCGCCGCTGCAGCCTACCTTTACTTTTGCTGGCGGGGGATCCCACTCCCCGCCAGCCGACGTCTTCTTCTCAGTCGCTTCCTGCTCTTCAATTTGTTTGCTGACGTCCTGCACGTTCTCTGAGTCTGACGTCCTGCACGTACAATTACGTGCAGGACGTCAGCAAACAAATTGAAGAGCAGGAAGTACTGAGAAGACGTCGGCTGGCGGGGAGTGGGATCCCCCGCCAGCAAAAGTAAAGGTAGGCGGCGGCGGGGGCGGGTTTGCCGGGAGGGGGGTCCTGGGGTGAATCTGCAGGGGCCCAGGCCCCACGTAGCTACGCCACTGCTTTGTGGAAGGATTTTTTTTGAAGAAGTGGGTCTTGAGTCGTTTATGAAAGATCAGGTAAGTATCTAGGCTCCATTCCAGCTCTTAATGCATAGGTAAACTGTCTTGTATCGTACATCCTGGCTGTTGGGGAAATGGAGTGTAAGATAGCTTCGTGCTTCCATGTGTATGTTGCATAGTGGTAGGTTCATTAGGTTTGACATGCATTCAGAGTATTGCACTAAGGGCCCTGTTTACTAAGGTGCGCTAGTGTTTTTAGCGCATTAGCGCACGCTAACCATGTAGACGCCTATAGGAATATTATGAGCATCTACATGATTTGTACACACTAAAAACGATAACATGTCTCTAGTGCACCTTAGTAAACAGGGCTCTAAATGCGGCCACATGCTTTGCTCCTCCAAAATAGCATGCATACCTTTGAAAATCAAATAATGTGTGCAGTTTTCCTCCCTTGCCTAAAGATGCCCATAGAATTGTTTCTTTTTCCTGCAGCTAAAAGTATGCATACAGTAGAAGTCCCCACATAATTTTAACTTCTCTGAGGAGAACAATTTTCAGCTATTTTTAGCCAAGTTGTTTTACCCAGGACAAATGGCTTTAAAACTTGCCCTCTGGGTGATGGTTAGGATAACTGGACTTTCTGTGCAAAAGTCTCTATGCCCACATCAGCCCTCTTCTGAAGTCACTGCACTGGCTCCCTGTCCGTTTCCGTATACAGTTCAAGCTCCTCTTATTAACCTATAAGTGCGTTCATTCTGCTGCCCCTCATTACCTCTCCACCCTTATCTCTCCCTACACTCCTTCCCAAGAACTCCGTTCACTAGGCAAATCTCTCCTAATTGCACCTTTCGCCTCCATCGCTAACTCCAGACTCCGTTCCTTTTATCTCGCCGCACCTTATGCCTGGAATAGACTTCCTGAGCCATTACGTCAAGCTCTATCCCTAGCCACCTTCAAAACCGGGCTTAAGGCCTACCTGTTTGATGCTACTTTTAATTCCTAACTTGTCACCTGCTAATAACCTTATCTTGTCTTCCTCTCTTCAATAGTCCCTTCTCCCTATGTGTCCTATCTGTCTGTCCTACCCTTATCCCTTATTTGTCCTGTCTGTCTGTCCTGATTTAGATTGTAAGCTCTTTTGAGCAGGGACTGTCTTTCTTCATGTTACTACTACTACAACTTAACATTTCTAAAGCGCTACAAGGGTTACGCAGCGCTGTACAGTTTTACAAATGAGGATAGTCCCTGCTCAAAGGAGCTTACAATCTAAGCGCTGCGTACGACTGGTAGTGCTATAGAAATGATTTGTAGTAGTAGTAGTAATTACAGATCTAGAAAGTTATCTTTGCCTGCACAGGGAGCCAGTGCAAGGCTTGCAACAGTGGGCTGGCTCTTTCAAAGCATTATTTTCCGAAGATCAGTTGGGCAGCGGTGTTTTGTACTATTTGAAGTTTTTTTTATAATTTAATCTTTGCAGCTGGCATAGACGCCATTACAGTAGTCAATGTGTGCGAGCGTTAGGGTTCGTAAAAGCATCTGGAAGACTTCTCTTGGAACTTAGCTTCTGATGCACCTCAGTATTCACAGAATACTGTCTATCCACATCTAACTTAGGTGCAAACATTTATACCAGGTTTCAGGAGCTATCCCCTGGATTTTATATAGCGTGCCTAGAGATCTGATCAGATATCAAAACTTACCAAAATAAGACAACATTGAACTCTTTTTATCTGTTTACTTTATTCACATTGTTACTGTTGAATGATTTACATTCACCCTTGATCTTTAATGCCTGAATTGAACTGTATATCTACTTCTTATAACTTATTTTATATTTTCTGTACTTTAAATGTAATAATATTCTGCATTTCTCATTCCGGAATGGTGATCGCCATTACGGCATAATGTAAGCCACATTGAGCCTGCAAATAGGTGGGAAAATGTGGGATACAAATGCTTCAAATAAATAAATAAAATTAACACAGATTCTTAACAAGCTTAACAAGCTAATGAGCGTTGATAACAGCACTTAAGAAGCAATAATGACCACTAATTGGCACTGATTAGAATTTAGGCACACAATTCGCTAAGCGTGTTCGGTAATGATGTGCACTTAACTACTAATGCATGCAGGCAAAAAGGAGCATGGCTATGGGTGGGGAAATGGGCATTTCATGGGCGTTCTGAAATGTACATGTCTAGTTATAGAATATTACTCAGAGTGTCTAAATCTACACAATGGAATGTATGCCATGTTTTTGTCCGTGTAAATGGATGTGCGTAGTAGATTTAAGTGCTGAAATATCAAATAAGCGTCTTCTATAATCGATGCCTAAATCTAGACATTGATTATAGAATATGCTTAGTCGGCACTGATTTCAGCGCCAGCTTTTTTAGGCATCCAATATAGAATCTCCCCTTATAAGTCCAGGATCCACACAAAGCGCTATTCTATAAAAGGCACATGCTTTTTATAGAATAGAGCTTACTGCTGAATTTTGTCAGCACCTAAGTTTCAGCATTGTTTATTAGAGGAGTGTGGTAGCCGTGTTAGTCCACTCTTAAGGTTATCAATAGAAATCAAACAAAATAAAACATGGAAAAGAAAATAAGATGATACCTTTTTTATTGGACATAACTTAATACATTTCTTGATTAGCTTTCGAAGGTTGCCCTTCTTCGTCAGATCGGAAATAAGCAAATGTGCTAGCTGACAGTGTATATAGTGTAAGTGAGAACATTCAAGCATTGCTATGACAGTCTGACAGGGTGGGAGGATGGGGGTGGGTAGGAAGTATGCATGGGGTTCCCAAGCCTGTTGGGCAACATTTTACAAGACCAGGACACTGCACCAGTGACTTCACAGTGAGAATCCTCAAAGGTAACTTTAAAAGCATACAAGAACGTAAGACCTTTGAAGTCAGAATGATTGAATATTTTAACACCCAACAGAAAGGACTTAACAAGGACCTGGGGTTCCTAGCCCATTATAAACCATAAAGCTGTATGTCTCTGTTGATCACCCTCCCCTCACCTATCCACACCCACCCTGTTAGAATACCAATAATATGCTTTGATGTCCCCATGCATACTTCCTACCCACCCCCATCCTCCCACCCTGTCAGACTGTCATAGCAATGCTTGAATGTTCTCACTTATATACACTGTCAGCTAGCACATTTGCTTATTTCCGATCTGACGAAGAAGGGCAACCTTCGAAAGCTAATCAAGAAATGTATTAAGTTATGTCCAATAAAAAAGGTATCATCTTATTTTCTTTTCCATGTTTTATTTTGTTTGATTTCTATTGATAGCATTGTTTATTGAATTCCTTCCTAAGTGCTTTTTGTGTTAGGGAGTGTGTCATGGACAAAGAATGGGCGTGGAAGGTGTTTTGGACTAGATTCTATATTACATGCCTAAAAAATTGAAGCTGAAACGAAATACGCCTAGGCATATTCTATAAAGTACGCCTAAATTTAGCGTGGGGCCATGGGGGCCTAGGCCTCCATAGATTTGGTCCTGGACACCCCCCCCCTCCCCCCGCTGACGACCCTCTCGACCCCCCTCCCGCCGCCAACCTGCCTTTGCTGTCGCCTACCTTTGCTGGTGGGGACCCCAGCCCCCGCCAGCCGAGGTCCTCTTCTTCCGGCGCAAGGCTTCTTTCTGTTTCCGAGTCTGACATCCTGCATGTGTGACATCAGACTCAGAAACAGAATGAAGCCTTGCGCCGGAAGAAGAGGACCTTGGCTGGCGGGGGCTGGGTCCCCGCCAGCAAAGGTAGGCGACGGCGGGTTGGTGGCAGGAGTGGGGGTCGAGAGGGTCGTCGGCAGGGGGAGGGTCAAAGCTGTTGGTGGTGGTGGCAGCGGCTGCGGCAGGGGGGGGTCGGCAATGGCAGGGGGCTTTAATGTGTCCCCTCACCTAGGGCTCTGAACCCCCCTCCCGCCAAAGTCTGCCTACGCCCCTGCTTTATAGAATAAGCCTAAAGTTCCATGCGGTTTATATAATATACCTAGCACCCATCTGCATGACTAAATTTAGTCACGGGCAGTTATGTCAAGGAAAACTTGGTTTAAATGCCTACAACTACATTAGGAACGGACCAGGCATATTCTATAACCACACATATAGATTTTAGAAATGCCCACAAACCGCGCATTCCACACCTATGACCATGCTCCCTTATCATCTATGCAATTTAGAATTTACGTGTATCACGTTAAAGAATACACAGTTGTGAGCGTAAATTCTAATTAATGCCAATTAGCTTCAATAATTGATTAAGTGGCAATTATTGGCACTGTTTGTCTTGTTAACTACTTAGGTTGTGTGCGCAAATCCAAAATATGACCAGATTTGTGCGCACAACTTAAGTCGCATGATATAGAATCCAGAGGCTTATGGTTAGTGCACTGCACAAATACCATGAATTTACTAATTAATATGCAGTTAATAGGAAGCGCTAAGGGCCAGATTCTGTAAATGGCACCTAAAATCTAGGTGCGTCCGATAATGCGCCTAGCGCTATTCTATATAAGATGCCTAAAGTTAGATGTCATGTATAGAAGTACATAAGTAATGCCACACTGGGAAAACACCAAGGGTCCATCGAACCGAGCATCCTGTCCACGACAGCGGCCAATCCAGGCCAAGTGCACCTGGCGAGCTTCCCAAACGTACAAACATTCTATACATGTTATTCCTGGAATTGTGGATTTTTCCCAAGTCCATTTAATAGTGGTTTATATGGACTTGTCCTTTAGGAAACCGTCTAACCCCTTTTTAAACTCTGCTAAGCTAACCGCCTTCACCACGTTCTCCGGCAACTAATTCCAGAGTTTAATTACGCGTTGGATGAAGAAAACTTTTCTCCGATTTATTTTAAATTTACTACACTGTAGTTTCATTGCATGCCCCCTAGTCCTAGTATTTTTGAAAAGCATGAACAGACGCTTCACAACCAACTGTTCCACTCCACTCATTATTTTATATACCTCTATCATGTCTCTATCAAGACCAGGGAATGCGCCTACATATAAGCACGGCAATTTACACCACTGAAAACCTGGTGTAAATTCCTGTGCCTAAATGTAGGTGTGTTCCCCTGAATTCTATAACAACACGCATAAATTTGGGTAGTACACCAACACACCCACACTCTTTCATGGCCCCTTTTCAGCTACGTATGTTGGAATTTATGCAAGCCTCTTTTTGGAATACACCTAAAAAGAATTGCACATAAATTCCATAGAATCCGGGGGTAAGTGCTTTCATGCTAACTCCAGAGTACCATGCAGTAATGGAACTTTTAATACATACTGACAGTAGCAAGTAGTCCACCTAGAATGTATAAATAGCCTCCACATATGACGATGTGAAATCAGGATCAAGGCCCAAATCCCACTTTTGTCTATCACAATCATGGTGTAAAATGGTGTAACCAAGATGGTGAATTGTAAGTCAGCTGGGTGTGATTCAGGGCATGTCCCGTCAAATTGATTGCCAGTTGCGTCCGAAACAGGAGCACTGATGTGTATCCCCTGATCGGAAGAACATAAGAATAGTCATACTGGGTCAAACCATTGGCCCTTCCAGCCTACCATCTGTGAGCAGGCAGGTGAGAGGGGATCACGGAAGTCACGAGGAAAGGGGGTGCAGAGAGCAGGGGAACCCCAGCAGGGCAGATTTCATACTCACCACTCCGGCATTCAGAAAGCCGGACTACCGGAGGCTGAAAGGCGAGCAGGGTTAAGGAAGAAGGGGAGGAACTACCATTCCCAGAATCCCTCTCTTCCCCACCCGGCTGTGCAGGAATTAAGGGAGGAGATAGAAGATTGGGAAATGGTTTCTGAGGAAGGTAATGAGGGCCAGCTGGAGAGATTGGGGGCGGAGGAAGCTGGAGATGAGGTTAAAATGGAGGTTGCTGAAGGACTAGGGGAGGAGCCGATGGAGATTGGGGCTTTGGCCCAAACGAGGAAAGGTATTGTGAGGGAGTGGCTGGCAGCTCCTTGGAGGCAGTGGTGGAAGAATGGGGGAGAGAGGCTGAGGCACTGGGGGAGGTCTCTGCTAAAGAGGGGACAGGTGCTGGCCTCAGGAGGAGACAGGAGCTGAGTACAATTCAAACCCCAGCATGAACAAGGTGGGAGAAGTGCTGTTTATCTGTGCTGTTAGATGAAGCAGGAAAAGCTGTATAAACTGTTTGATACTGGAAAGTGCTGGGGCTACACAAGACAGAGCTGTTGGGTTTTCCTTTTTGAATATGCTCTGTTCCCAAGAGAAGTCATTTTGGTTAAAAGGAGGGAAGTTACATGGACTGTTTAAACCCTGAATGAGACTTTGGCAGCAAACCTTAACAACCTGGGAGTAAGGTGTTTTCCTTTTGTGTCTATGCTGAATGGAAGCAAGAAAATAAAGTTTTTTTTTCTATAAACGTTTTGCCTTGATTGAGCCTCTGTGGAAACAATAGAGAGAGGAGGAAGTCCTGCAAGCTCTCAGGGGGTCTGGCGCTGAGTTCCCAGAACAGGCCAAGGTGGTGTGGAGCGAGGCAACAGTCGGGTGAAGAAGGAAGCTAAGCAAGCAGGGTCAAGCCCGGCTGGGTCCTGGAAGGGGGACCCAGCTACACGTGGAGGAGTGGCCTAGTGGTTAGGGTGGTGGACTTTGGTCCTGAGGAACTGAGTTCAATTCCCGGCACAGGCAGCTCCTTGTAACTCTGGGCAAGTCACTTAACCCTCCATTGCCCCATCTATGCCGCATTGAGCCTGCCATGAGTGGGAAAGTGCAGGGTACAAATGTAACAAAAAAAAAAAAAATAAATCCCACTTCTAGCAGTGGCCAACCCCTACCACACAACCATGGCAGAACCTCAAATAGTTGTAAAACAATGGCTGACCACATAAAGAATTACTGGGCTTTTGCCCTTTTTTAAAAAAAAAATATGAATATTCATTTCCCCATTTATTGGCCTTTCCAGTGGTTCATGCCTAGCAGCCAGCCTCGTCTCCATCCATGACCCATGACCAGTGTACTTGAATCGCAGCATATTCTGCATGGTCCACTGCAGGAGAAAGGCGGAGAGTTGGCTGCAACCAATGCAAGTGCCATACTGGAGTCTCCCAACCTCGCTAGCACCACTGACCTTTGGTGCCCAGCAGTGGCACGCTTGCCGGCATCAAGTGCTCCCCCTGTTTCCGAACTGTGTGCCATAATGCAGTCATGCGCTTCGCACATGGTGGGTAAAGTACACTGCTTCTCTGGAGGACACAATAGTATGCGAAGGTGTGAAATCAGTGCCTGTCTATACTCAACCTACTTCAGGAAGCAGGTGAAAGCTTGGCTCTTCAACCAAGCCTTTAACAGAAGAAGTAACTAACTTGTTAGTCTCACTCACACACACAAGGATTGACTCGGGCTGCACATACAGCAGCGGGACATGTTTATCCACTCCTACCCTAGCTGAGATAATATTTAACCTTCTCTCTGACCTCATGTGCAACTTTCTTCAAATCAATCACCTTACTTTCTAATTCTTTCCTACTTTCTTACTCATCTATATGTTACAACTTTGCCTTACCCTTCACTACCAATTATAATGTTCAATTACGTATTGTGTAGTCATTGCAAGTAGTATACCATGCCATACTTTGTATTGTTGTTCGAATATTTTTACTGCTCTAATTGCCTCCTGCTCATGTTTGATCTATTCTTACTGTACACCACTTTGAGTGAATTCCTTCAAAAAGGCGGTAAATAAATCCTAATAAATAAATAAATAAACAAACCTGGAACCATCTATGCATCTACCCCTCACTGCAGATTCCAGTCATCAATGCTGCATGCACACCGCAAACAACTATTTGCTAGACCCGAATCTGCCTGAGCTCTTCACGGAATACACCCCCATGTGGCACCCATCACCACAGACGCTGCCAAGTTAGGGTTTGCCACATTTTGTAACCCCCCTCTTTAATTTCTTTTACCATAAAAATGAGCCATCTTGAACTAGGTGCCACAACTGCAGCTGAACTCAAAAAACTAAAGTGAACACCAGCAGAAGAGAGCAAGGCCAACCTTTCCTGCATGGGTGTCTCGCCCTGGTCACCTTACATGCTCCTTCACAGCCCAACCCAGGGACTTGCCTCAGCATGCGCCCGGAGTAGCAGTCTGCCTCTCCATCAGGGCAACAAACCACAATGCTAGGGCAAGTCAAACCTGATTAGGAAAATGTGGTGCAAGATAAGATTGGCTGGTTGAGTGGTGAGAGCTACTGGAACAGTATTGCTAAAGTGATTGAAATATCAAGCCTAAACACCCAGCACTGCCAGCAGCTCTGCACTACATAGCTGTAGGCCTGGCTCTACACTGCATTCCCTTCCTGGCCGCAACCAACAGCATAGAGAGAAAGGCCACCCCAAACTAACTGGAGGATATCACTTTGTTTAACTCACCACTGGTTCCCACTTGGAGGTGCCAGCAATCCCCTGCTAAAGTGTTCACTTGACGCTCTGGTGCCTGACACAATGCCCGAGAGATACGATCAAAGGTAAGAGGAGAGAAAGATTTTTTTTTATTATTGCATCAGTGGAAGGGAGCAGACAGTGGGCCGTTGGAGCAGCAGGTAAAATGGCAGTTGCATCTTTGCAAACACCGTCCCTTCTGCTTCTAGTGGCCACCTCCTTTCTCCGCCTCCCTGACTGCCTCTCTGGTTACCTGCCTCTCCGTCCTTCATCTACCCTTGCTACTTCCCCTTTTCCTATCCCTGACCTGCTTAAACCTACGAGCCCTTGCCTAACTCCCCCTTCCCCTCCCCTCCCTCCCAATACCTCCTCCTCCGGCCGTGTTGGGCCGCCGCCCATTTGTGCTTGTGACCACCTAAATGTCTGGGTCACTGTCCTATACCTTGAATATTTTATGTAGTTTTTGCTGATCCCATTTCAAAAAGATACAGCAGAACTAGAAACCACTAGAAAAAGATAACACAAAAAGGAGAAATGTCTCCTTTATGAAGAAAGACTAAACACGTTAGGGCACTGCAGAGAGGGAATATGATAAGGGTTTATAGAATCAGAAGTGGGTAGAGTGGTTAAATAGAGAGTTATTTAATCTTCCAAATGAAGATAAAAAAAATACATAATGAAACTAAGAACCACTAGACTGAAACCAAATCATAGGGAGTATTTTTCACATTGCACATAGTTACGCTGTGGAACAGCAAGGTTCAAAAATGTTTGAAAAGGTTCCTGGAGGAAATCCATAAAAAATCATTAGCCATGTAAAAACTATTGAATATCCATGCAAATGACTTATGAGAAATTGATCTACTTTGGGGGATCTGTTGAGTACTTGTGACCTGGACTGATGGTTGGAGACATTGGTGGGCTCCATGGGACTTGGCTGACTCAGCATGGCTTGTGTTCTCAACGCTCTTCATTAATCAATCATATTTAAAACATTTTTGCAAACTTGCTAGAATTTCAACACTGTGGTCAATGTAGTTTCTAATAAAGCTATCTGACAGTACCACATTGTTCTGTTTCTAACAGTTAATGAAAGATCTATGACAACCTAATTCTAATTCTTTACCAGGGAAACATGCCAGCTAAACCCCCAGTCCAATTATTGCTTTCCCAAAGTGCTCTAAATCTGTCAACAAGCAAACTCATGAACTATAATAAAGCGTCTGAGAAGGTGACCCAATTGTTACGACAAGACTGTCTTACATTGCACTGAAGGAAGCATGAGCTGGCATTGCAACTACATTTCAGAATCATTACATAATTGGATAATATATGATTTTACAGCTATTGCAGATGTAAAGCTTGTGTCTTATTTACAATTATTCCAGCAAAGGAAACTATGAATTTTAGCAAGAGATGACCTGAGCTCTAAATTAAAGAAGGAAGTGCTTTATGTAATGGCATTTTTCAGTAAAAACCATGGTTTTTTTTTGTTTTGCTTTTTTTGCAAAGTAGATGGACATTGCAGCCAACTCCAGGATAGTTTCCCTTCAAAAATACATTTATTTATATACTTATGTGCAAATTTAACATTTCTGCTGATCTAAGAAACCAGGTCTCAGTAGACTGCATTGTAAAACAAATAATGCAAAATTTGAAAAATAAAAAATAAACAATAATATATAACACAGAGCTGTGAGTTGTGGAATGAAAGACCAGCCAGATTCCTAACAAATCTCTTTATCTTACTATTGATCATAACAAGTGTCAACACTCCAAAGGGATAAAATAGGGTCTGCATGATTCTTAGGATAAAAGTGTCACGATGTTGTTTCTGAAAGGCAAGTACTGTAATCTTTTGTTAACTATGGGGGTCCTTTTACAAAGGCATGCTGAAAAATGGCTTGCGGTAGTGTAGGCGCAGGTTTTGGGCGTGTGCCAATCCATTTTTCAGCGCGCCCAATGAAAAAGGTCTTTTTTTATTTTTTGCTGAAAATGGATGTGCGACAAAATCAAAATTGCTGCGCATCCATTTTGGATCTAAGACCTTACCGCCAGCCATTGACCTAGCAGTAAAGAATCCGGGTGGTTTATGACCTACGTGCGTCAAATGCCACTTGGAGTGCATCCGTTACATGCGTCCAAAAATAAAAAAATATTTTTCAGACACGCGTATCAGATGTGCGCCAAAAATGAAATTACCGCAAGAGCCACGTGGTAGTCGGGAGGTAACTCTATTTTGGCGCACATTGGGCGCACGTAGATGCTGACGCGGCTTAGTAAAAGGGCCCCCAGATCTCTAGAGAGAGATAATTTCATAGAGTTGGTCCTATTATGTGTGTTCACATCTCTACTAGCTGCACACACTTAATAGAGGGAAGATCAAGGATTCCTTATCAAAATGAACAAAGAGAATAAGAAAGTGCACAAGTCTCTAAAATAGTCTTCAAGAAAAGAGGACTTACTTTTTGGATGGTCATAAGATCAATATAATGGTTTTGAATTTTGCCTTTCAATGTAGATTTCCCAGTATGGAAGTGATCATCTCTAGATACCCACAAATTGTATTCATGCAAGTAGCTGCATTTTCGATAAGCTGAAGAAACCTGATCAATGACTTTGGAAGGCCATGGAGACTGAATTGCATAATCCCCTCTATCAGGATCACAGACTGCAAAACTGTTTTATGATCTGAGAGCTGTAAGAATTATCAAACATATAAATGGCAAGTGACCGACTCACCTGCAAATGCGCAGAAGAGACTTCCCTCTCTGTCCCGCCCTCGCGTCAAGATGTGATGACATCAGAGGGCGGAACAGAGAGGGAAACGGAGTCGGACTGTCAGACGCTGCCGCTGGAGCCTGGAAATGAAAATCGTGTGCACCAACCTCCACCCTCCACCCCATCCCCGCTGCCGCTCCCGCCCCCTCCGTATTGGGCCCCCTGCACTGACCTGACAGCACCTCTTACCTCCGTGTGGAAGCGCTGCAGGCAGCAGCAGAGCGATCTGCTGCTGCCTGCAGCGCTTTCACATGGAGGTGAGAGGCATTGTCAGGTCAGTGCAGGGGGCCTGGCATGGAGGGGGGAGGGAGCGGCAGCGAGGAGGGTAGCTGGAAATGGGGGGAGGGCAGGGGGGAGGGTATGGTTGCTGGACATGGGGTGAGAGCAAGGCAGAGAGGATGGTTGCTGGACATGGGGGAAGGGCAGGGTTGGTGGATGGGGGAGGGGGGAGGCCAAGGAAAGAGGAGGGTTGCTGGATATGGGGGGGGGAGGATTGGTGGACGGGGTGAGGCCAGGGGAGAGAGGATGGTTGCTGGACGGGGGGAGGCCAGGGGATACAGGAGGGCTGCTGAACATGGGGGGGAGGGCAGGGGAGAGAGCAGGGTTGCTGGACATGGATGGATGGAGGTGAGAATTATTACATTTTGCAAAACACAAATCTCCCCCGTTTTAACAGGCTTAATGGCTAGTTCAGTATATAGAATAGGCTTAGATGATATCTCAGCGCCTAAAACTAAGCACATCCATTTACACCAGTGAATATGTGGCATAAATCCCAGCACGTAGATTTACGCACACTGGGCTATATACAATAAATACGGGCAAAAATTCCAGAACACCCACAAAACGCCCATTTCCCCACTCCTTTTTACCTGTGCACATTAGAAGATTGGCACACTTCATTACAAAATATGCTTAGTGAGTTGTGCATATGAATTCTAATTATTGCCGATTAGGGCTAATTAGCTTGTTAAGCTTGTTAATTTACGCATGTTGTTATTGAATCTGCTTGGATTTCAGCGCAGATCTCTAGGCACACTACATTGAATCTGGGGGGATAGTGCCTAAAAAATTGACATCAAAACATACCTGCATAAATGGTATTGTATAAGCTGTGCCTAAAGTTTGGCGTGGTTTATAAAATGCACAGAGGGTCATTTACTAAGGCGTGCTCACGTTTTTAGCGTGCGGTAAAATTGTGGGCACGCTAAATGTTAAAGACACCCATAGGAATGCGTAGGCATCTGTAACATTTAGCGCACCCACAATTTTACCGCACGCTAAAAACGTGAGCGCACCTTAGTAAAAGACGCCCTTAGTTAAGCAAAGAATCATGTGTAAATTTAGGCACAGCCATTTATACCAACAAAAACATGGTGCAAATGCCCGCACCTAAATTTACACACAGAGTACCATTATTCTGTTATTACGCACTTAACTTGAAGTCACACCCCCATTCCTCCCTGAACTGCCCATGACCCTCCCATTTCCATGGCCCCTTTTTTGGACCACACATAAATTTTAAGCACAGATTCTGTCTAACTTTATGCATGTTGGTCCCAATTAAATCTAATTAATGCCAATAATTGCTTGTTAAAAAGCCAATTATTACAAAGTACATAAGCATCGCCATGCTGGGACAGACCAAGGGTCCATCGAGCCCAGCACCCTGTCACCGACAGCGGCCAAAAGAACAAGCAATTTGTCCCGCCCATCCTAGAAATACTGTATTCCCTTGTCCATTCAATAATATTCTATGGCTTTTTCCTCCAGGAAGCTGTCCAACCCTTTTTTGAAGTCCGCTAAGTTAACCGCCTTAACCACCCGGCAGCGAATTCCAGAGTTTAACTATGCGTTGAATGAAGAAAACTTTCCTCCGATTCATTTTAAATTTACCACACTGCAGCTTCATTGTATGCCCCCTTGTCCTAGTATTTTTGGAAAGCGTAAACAGACGCTCCACATCGACCCGTTCTTCCACTCATTATCTTAGAAACCTCTATCATATCTCCCCTCAGCCGCCTTTTCTCCAAGCTGAATAGCCCCAGCCTCTTCAACCTATCCTGATAGGGAAGCCATCCCATCCCCTGTATCATCTTTGTCGCCGTTCTCTGCACCTTTTCCAATTCCACTATGTCTTTTTTGAGGGGCGGCGACCAGAATTGACACTAATTGGCTGGTTATTCAATTAAATTGTGCACACAAATTGGGACCGTGCCTAAATCTGTGTGCACAATTTTTGGTGACCTTTATAGAATCAGGGGTTCAAAGGACACGTATATACAGGTGTCTATATTAAAGAATGCCCTTCGTGTGTGTGTGTTGTGTCTCTGTGTCCTGATTGGCTCAATGGGGTCCAGCTGAGATAGGTTGTGCTACATCTGTCTTTCCTCTGGCACTGTTCTCTGCTAGCTCATTATTCATTCTTCCAGGTTCCGGTTCATGGCATCAGTTCAATGTTCACTTTTTAGTTTCCAGAGACGGTGATTCATAATAGGAATGTCTCATGCTCTTCACAAAAATGTCCAATTTGACAAACTCTTGAAAATATGATAGAGATATCACAGCAGCAGCAAGAAATCAAAGCATTCTACTGCCTAAAAATTGCTTTTATATTAGGATAGATCTTTTGCTGTAAAAGTCTGACATGTTGAATAATAAACTAGTTTTAGAAAATGATATAATAATTCAATTATTATTAACATTCGAATAAATTAAAGAGAGCAATGAAATAGTACATTATAGCACAATTATTTATGAATTAATTTTGATATTCTTTCTTTTCTGTTTCGATTGATTTAATATAATGCACTGCTTTTAGACGCATTCAGATAATAAATTTGTAGCCTCACTAATCTATGTTAATAAATGTTAATAAGTGGAAAGCAACAAGTAGTATAGTGTAGCTATTATAATTATTCAAAAATACACATTAACTTTTTCTTTAAAAAAATGTTTATGGAGAGAATTCAATTTTCTGTGACCTATTACAAATATGAGATATTATATAAAAGGACCCTCTTGCTTTGGGGTGTTAATCCCTAACATGAGTTTAACGCATGAGAAAATGCTTACCGCAAAATGCATGAAAGTGTTTTGCACTGCCTGATAGCGCTTAATCTCTTATTCATTTAACCATTATTCATGACCTAAACCTGAGGCTGAGTTCGAAACATGGCCCATATTGGCAAATGGTCTGAATAAAAAATGATGTCTGCCATTTAAATGTTATTATTTTGAAAATTATGGCGATCTTTTGAAATGATGTATTTTTGAATATTAGAGTATTTATATCGATATGTTTTACAGAAAAAGAGAATTTTTATATAAAATCATATAAAAAAATTTACATAGGAATCAATTCACATGAATAATGGAACTGATTACAAAAACTGTAGGAGAGGGAATCCGTAGCACATGTGAAAGAGCAACAAGTACAAGGAGCCTTCAAGGGCGGGGGCGTCAACTCAGTATTTTTTTAATCAGAAAACGAGATTTTTCATAACATAATATAAAATCATATAAAAACTTTATATAGAAATCATTCCACATGTATAATGGAACCCATGAGAAATTGAGCAAGCCATAGGTTGAATACCTATGTGAAACGAGTTGCTACTGATGATTCCTTAGCGGTTTGAGTTCAAGTATTGTAGCATAACACTGGGCTGTATTTGAGTTGACTGTTTGCCCCCACTATTGAGACTGCCTCATTGCTTCATCAATTGGATTAAGTTGCTTCCTAAATAGGAACTGGCAAGTGCTTCCATTTTAACTTTTTTGCAAGTATGCACGATCTCGAAAAAAAGAAGGAAAATATTTTTTAAACGTGCCGTGTTAAAGCTGGACTTAGTGTGTAAGAAAGTCCCACATTAAAATGTGCTAAGTTCAGAGTTTAATGCCAGAGTTTTAGTAAATGGGCCCTGAAATCACTGAAAACAAACATTGTTTATACAAACTTTATCACCTTAGTTCTATATATGGTGCTCAAAATTATGTGCACAAATTTGAGTGTACATAAATTTACACTTGCAATTTAATTGATGAGCCAATTAGCACTGTTAATTGGATGCTACTAAATCAATTATTGGTACTAATTGCCATTAAATAAAATTTGCAGGCACATCTTTAGGTGCCAGGATCCATGCATACATTTTTTGTGTGCGGATCTGAAAAAGGGGCGTGGGCATGGGAGGGACATGGGTGGATCCAGAGCATTCCTGGAAATTGCAAGCAGTGTTACAGAATTCAGGAGAAACACACCTAATTTAGGCTTGAGAATTCACACCAGGTTTTAGTTGGTGTAAATTACTGTGCCCAATTTTGGTTGCAGATCCTAGCGCCAAATACTATTCTATAAATAGCGTCCAACTCTGAACGCTGTTTATAGAATAGTGCTTAGTGCTTATTTTTATCGGCACCCAAATTTGGACGCCATTTACAGCATTGAGTTCTGTATGGTAATACTCAACACTTAGTGGCCCTTTTACTAAACTGCGCTAAAAAAAAGTGGCTTGTGGTATCAGTAGCATAGAGCTTTCCCGCATGCTGAGGCCACTTTAAGCGCAGCTGTAAAATGGCTACATTTCTCATTTTCTATATTAATAGCCATGTGCTAATTTCCCAATTAGTGCATGGTCACTAGCGCAGAAGCCCATACTGCCACCTATTTGCTAGGTGGTAAGGCTCTCGCACTAACCACAAACTAATAAGTTAACATGCGGCGATGCAGCTGGGTTAACTGAGTAGTGCTGGGTACACCTACTCTCCACCCCCATACACACCCCAGTGATAAAAAAAATATTTTCTATTACAGGTCACGACCATTCAGCGTAAGTTCAATCATTTGAACCTCCATCAAACACACGTGCAAACAATTATAACCCCATCGGGAAGAATAGGCAAATAGCTATAAATTTCATGCAAATTCAATAAACATCATCACAGTGGGTTCAAAAACAACGGGGTCCCTGAAATCTTTTGGGACACAACATCAAAATCAATTATCCATTGTAACATCAAAGGATGTAGTTATTTATCTTGTTCCAAAAAAAATCCAGCGCTGGTAACAAAACCCACATCCGACGCCTATATAATGGTGTAGGGAGACGTTTCGGCACTACTCTAGCACCTGCTCCCGGGGTAGTATAAACTCTTTGAATATGAAACACTGCAAATTAAAACTGAAAAACACATAAAATGTATATTAGTTTGTATGTCAAAGAAAAAAATACTGCACTATTACTCAGAAAAGAAAAGTGGCTGCCATCATACCTGGTGAAACAACGCCTCCTACTTCACGTTACTCGGGGCTGGTGAAGAAAGGCAGAAACACCTTGCATAAAGGAATGTTAAGAAAAAAAACATAGGGCGTGATAACCTCAATGGCTCACAAATCCAATTCTCTGTTCAATCCATGGGATTTGACGCAGTTTAAAAAGATGATCCAGTGCCTTTCTTTATAAAGCAAGACAATCAAAATATCCCATTCAGATCAACACAATTGCTGAAAAGATTGAAACAACCAAAAAACATCAATAGCAGAGTGGTACTGCCTATATCAAAATTTCTAAATTCAAAAATCAAAACGGGGGAAAAGTCTCAACTAGTGCGGCAACTACAAAGTTCATTTGACATTCAATTATGTTTGCATGCACAAGTCATCATCGACTAAAAAACCCACACACAACAAGTCATCATCCCTGAGGAAAGATTGCGAAACGGAACCGTTGGAATCTACATGCAGGAACAGGCTGTGTCCCAGGCCATTAAGATAAAGATAAGTAACGTTTGGCTTTTGGGCACTAAAGATAAGTGATCTATACGCAATTTAAAAGGACAGTTATGTATAAGTTTTATTTTGAATAAGCACAAGAAAAATCTCAAAAAAAAATGTTTTTCTAACGGGGGTTTTTTAGTCGATGATGACTTGTGCGTGCAAACATAATTGAATGTCAAATGAACTTTGTAGTTGCTGCACTAGTTGAGACTTTCCCCCCGTTTTGATTTTTGAATTTAGAAATTTTGATATAGGCAGTACCACTCTGCTATTGATGTTTTTTGGTTGTTTCTTTATAAAGCAACAGAACTTCCACATCTCCATCGCGGCGGGGAGATATCACAATTTCTAGAGCACACTGAATCGAAGATCACAAAAAGAGTGCATGTGGGATAAGCAATAAGGTACAAGAGGTGCATTATGATTATGTATAAAAGCAGCCAATCTCCTAATGACAATTTTTTTACATTTTTAATGTCATTTAAAATTCCAAAGAAAGGCGTAAGCACAATTGAATTCTCAGTCTTCTAAAGCTCTGGCCAAAGTGAGCATTTTGCTGTCACCTAGATGTGCTTCAGGGGAGGTGAAAACCCGAGAAGGACAGTTTTAATAATATTTAATAATTCCAAATTTCCCATGTAAGATTAGTATTACCAGTATAATAATTAGATTGTCCAAACTATGCCAAGAACAGGGCTCTTTTGTATATATGTATCTTGTGGCACTTACTGTACACCTCTGGTCGCCGTATCTCAAAAAAGATAGTGGAATTAGAAAAGGTTCAAAGAAGAGCGACCAAAATGATAAAGAGGATGGAACTCCTCTCGTATGAGGAAAGGCTAGAGAGGTTAGGGCTCTTCAGCTTGGAAAAGAGACAGATGAGGGGAGATATGATTGAGGTCTACAAAATCCTGAGTGGTGTAGAACGAGTAGAAGTAAATTGATTTTTTACTCGTTCCAAAAGTACAAAGACTAGGGGAAACTCGAGGAAGATACACGGAAATACTTTTAAAACAAATAGGAGGAAATATTTTTTCACTCAACGAATAGTTAAGCTCTGGAACTCTTTGCCGGAGGATGTAGTAACAACGGTTAGCTTATCTGGGTTTTAAAAACGTTTGGACAAATTCCTGGAGGAAAAGTCCATAGGCTGCTATTAAGTCAGACACAGGAAGCAACTGCTTGCCCTGGGATTTGTAGTATGGAGTGTTGCCACAATTTGGGTTTCTGCC
Source organism: Microcaecilia unicolor (assembly GCF_901765095.1). NCBI lineage: Eukaryota > Metazoa > Chordata > Amphibia > Gymnophiona > Siphonopidae > Microcaecilia > Microcaecilia unicolor. The sequence goes on along the minus strand of NC_044040.1, from coordinate 191,438,722 downwards.
AGGTATTTGTGACCTGGCTTGGCCACTGTTTAGAAAACAGGATACTGGGCTAGATGGACCATTGGTCTGACCCAGTATGGCTACTCTTAATACATGTGTATGCCATCTACATTTGCATAACCTCGTTTGTATATTTGTAAAAAATCATTGAGAGAATAAATCTGAGTCTGAAAAACATCAGTTCCAGTTGTTTGTGAATCAGAGTCGGAAGTTAGCAAAGAAACAATAACAACAAAATAATAACCTAGATACTTTTTGTACGTTTGGTTCACTCTGTGTTCTTAGATACTCTTCATAAATTTATCTCTATTAAACATATATTTATTTTGACTTGCACTGTCTGAGTCATGAATATGACTGTACTGGAGAGTTGCCAGTGAATATGTTTTCTAAATAAATCATGAAATAAAATAAAAGTGGGAAGACGCCCAAGGATTCCAAAGACTGAAAGGATATATAAAAATACAGATGTTTATTGAGGTATAAAGACTCGACACAACGTCGTGTTTCGGCCGTTAGGCCTGCATCAGGAGTCTTAATGCCGAATGCCTTTGAGAACTATTTGATGAAGGCAAATCCTCAACAAAAGGAGGTCTTTAGAAAGACCGTTGTGAAGGTGAGCGTGCTTGGTTGTCTCCTCTGACACAACGCTTGTATCGAATGCTGCAATAAGCCAATAGTGTTCATGAGGGCTGCTAAGCATTATAAAGGCAAAATGTCAGAGGAGACAACGAAGCACGCTCACCTTCACAACGGTCTTTCTAAAGACCTCCCTTTGTTCAGGATTTGCCTTCATCAAATAGTTCTCAAAAGCATTCGGCATTAAGACTCCTGATGCAGGCCTAACGGCCGAAACACGACGTTGTGTCGAGTCTTTACACCTCAATAAACATCTGTATTTTTATATATCCTTTCGGTCTTTGGAATCCTTGGTCGTCCTCCCACTTTAATTTTATTTCTTGTTGTCGTCCGTGGGGCGTCTAGAGTTCTCCGCCTTTTGGCGGATATTTTCTTTCTAAATAAATCATTCCTAGGCAATATGACATCTCGGGGTAGTGGTTTACCTACAGTGCAGGGAGAGGGACACCTCTTTCAAATGCCCTTAAAGAGCATGAGGAACATGAACTGTCTTTTGTCAGTTTCTAGTTCTTAATATGATATTTTAAAGCTACTGATAAAAGTAAAATCTAGGGGGATAGATATTCAGGGGATTGAGGGGGCCTTTTACTAAAGGGTGGAAGGGGAAGCACGAGCTTGGCGCGTGGCAAATTGGGTCTACTGCCAGGCTCACCCAGGAGCACGGCGGTAGTCCACCTTTGCCACATGCCACGTCCAGCGCTAGAAAATACATTTTTATTTTCTAGTGTTGGCAGTCAGGATATCCTTTGGTTAAACACATGTGCACCTGGTTTCTGACGGCACGAGTTGCTGTGCATTGCTGCAGTTTTCTAATCCGACCAGGGTTTCTCAACTCAGTCCTCGGGACACATCTAGCTAGTCTGGTTTTCGGGATATCCACAATGAATATGCATGAGATACATTTGCATAGAATGGAGGTAGTGCATGCAAATGTATCTCATGCATATTCATTGTGGATATCCCGAAAACCTGTGTCCCGAGGACTGAGTTGAGAAACCCTGGTCTGATTAGAAAACTGCAGCAATGCACAGCAACTCGTGCCTTCAGAAAGCAGGTGTTTAACCATGTGTTTAACCAAAGGATATCCTGACTGGATAGTGGCACAGATAGCTGTGCTGAAATTCAGTAGCACTTTCTGCTTAAGTACTGCTGAGTATCAGCAGCAGAGCCGACCAGTGGGATTTAACTGGGTAGAAGCCTTCCTAGGAACTTAAGGATCCCTTTTACCAAAGGTGGTGAAAGATGGCCCAGATGGCATTGGCTGTGGCTGAGGCCACCCTTTTCCACTTTTAGTAGGAGGACTTGTAAATGGCCATGCAGTTAGGGTTACCATATTTGGACTGGGTTGAGAAACCCTGAATTAGACAGTACCTGTTAAATCGTTTTGTATGTATATACTACTACATTACTAAAAAGCTCACTGGGCTTTATGTTAGAAAGCAATGTTTTGGGGGGTTTTTTACATTACAGTTATGCTGATGATATTTTGATGCTCATGGAGGAGTAGCTTAGTGGTTAGTGCAGCAGACTTTGTTCCCGGGGAACTGGGTTCGATTCCCACTGCAGCTCCTTGTGACTCTGGGCAAGTCACTTAAACTTCATTGCCCCGGGTACAAATAAGTACCAGTACATAATATGTAAACCAGGGGGAAGGCCCACAGTCGCTCAAAAGCGCATGGTCCGGGATAAGGTATCTTTCAAAGATATCACCAAAACAGGGAAGATAGGATATCCTGATAGTGAGGTTGCAAAAGAGACCATAGTGTCAAAGTGAATGGGCTGTGTCAGCATTAGTGTGTGGCTTAGTAGACTTCTGATCCCATCCCCAGAGATGACCTACCCCTCCAAACCAATAGGCCTGGTGTCTTGTGGCCCCTCCACCCCATTCCACAAAGCAATAGCCCTGGTGTGTAGTGTTACCCCCATGACGCCAAAAACAATAGACCTAATCTCGCAGCAACCCCACACACCTATGGCTCTCCCATACGTTTAAGAGGCAGCAGTGATACCCTCTAATTCCTACCTCTCTACTGCAATCCTGGAACAGACTGGAGGAAGGAAGGGAGATCCCTAGCCATTGCTTAGACCAGTTTTTCCCTTCCTGGAGTACCCCTTGCCAATCAGGTCTTCAGGATATCCACAATGAATATGCATGAACTTGATCTACATATACTGACTCCATTATATGCAAATCTCTTTCATGCATATTCATTGTGCATATCCTGAAAACCTGACTGGGAAGGAGTAGTCCAGGACCAGACTTGGGAAACACTGCCCTAGACAATGCCCAGATCTGGAGGAACAGTTACTAGCAAAGGATATGAGAAATCCAGCTAGAAAGATAAGTTTTCCTGAAAACTCAGGGGGGGGGGGGGGGGGGGGTTAGAATGATTCCTCAGGGAAAGCAAGCTGAGCCAAAGGGAGGAACAGGAAGAAGCTCAACAATGGTGATTCCCCAAGGAAGGCAAACTGAGCCAAAGTGGGGTAACAGAAAGTAGCCATTAGGAATGAAAGATAAAGAAAAAGGGAAAAGAAGCATTGGCAAGAAACTGGGGATTTTTCCTTATTCTTTCACAGCAACCAGGATTTGTTTGTAAGACTACCAGCTGCAGGGAATAACCAGTGCTTTACTTAACTGAAGAGTGGAGGCGAAAAGCCTCATTATTTCCCAGGGATCCTGAGAAAGCATGCTAAAGATGAAGGACGTATTTTACCCTATCCTAGATTTGCAGAGATGGAAAGACTATCTTGAGGTAGGTAAAGACGGTGTGCTTGCTTAAAAACCCTGTGGAATATTTTAATTTGTTTTAAACTGCCAGGAGGAGGAGGGGACCAAGCTAAACCTTCCAGAATGATTATGAGTACTACCAACTGAATATTGGGAATTTGGGGCTCGTACTTCTAAATATGAAAAATGTATTTCATTAAATAAGATGAAGACTAATGGAGTGTTAAGCCTTGTTGAATTATAGTACATGAAATTGCTGTTGACACGAGGAGAGACACTATGTACCATAGAGATAAGAGTGGGACCAAGAGAGGCATACTGCCCCCTAATGGTGACAACATGTAAACTATATACACATGCACACGAGCTTCTAAAATAAGGGACATGGGGTAGATTCAACAAATGGCTCCCAAAGTTAGGCACCAGGATGATGCACGCTAAGCTCGTACTCTGTAAAGGGCGCTCTGTGTGGCACAGCCTTTATAGAATACTAGCTTAGAGCACATTCTGCACCTAAGTTTGAGGTTCTTTGACAAAAATCGGCTAGCAGTAAACGCTGAGATACCCATTATATTCCTATGGGCATCTTAGCGTTTATCACCAGCTGATTTTTACTGCAAGCTAAAAATGCTAGTGTGGCTTTGTATAAGGCCCCCTTTGGGTACGTCTTGTACCCAACTAATGGCAATTAGGCACATATATGCAGGTTTTCTATAAATTCTGGGAATGCCCCTGACCTACTCATGCCCTTTCTATGACCACACCCCCTTTGGAGTTGCGAGCTATGAAATTTAGGTGTGCATGTTATAGAATAAGGCATAGGGCAGACCAATTATTGATTGTAAGCACCAATTCAGTCAATTATGTTGCATGTGGATCTGTGATTCATGCCCAAAATTGAGCGCCTAACTTTGGGTGACCTATACAGAATCTGGGAAATAGTGCATCAGTGTAAATATCAGGAAGCTGGAAGTTTATCATTTAAAACTATGCTACTTAGAAAAACAATTGGTCATGTTTGCAATCAGCAGCCTATCACTACATATTTTACAAAAGACTCCCTGTTTGGCAAGCCTTTTGTAAACTACCAGGAAAACTTTGCATGGCCTGACCTGAATATCTCAATTATACAAAATTGAGCTTCAAGTAAGAACTATAGTAACTTACGTTATTTTTCAAAGCAATATAATATCTTTGAATGAACAGTATTTAAAATCTAGTTCCTTTCATGGATACATTTTGGTCTAAAACTTAATCCACAATTATATTTTCATTAATCAGGATATCCTAATTTTTTAAATAATCTATAAATAGAAAAATAAAGGCTTAACACACCTCATTTGCATAATAAAATTGTAAAGATTCTCAGAAAGAGCACTAGACACTTGTAATTAAATGAAACATTAACCTTTACTTAAGCCTTGGCCTTTTCAATAAGGAATAAACCTCTGAAGGTAAATCCCTGAAAAACCTTTCATATAAGCAACCTTTTAGTTTAAATTTATTCTCTGTATAGTGCAATCAAATTTCACTTCTGACATTAGACTTCCTAAAATAAAAATAAAAGGCAGGGATTTTCAGGCTTGGATATGCAACAGCAGGTCCCTTTCGTTAAACAAAATAAATTGTTTTCATGAAAAGTAGAGAGGGACTGGCATATTTTTTCTTGTTTTGTTTTTCTCTTCAGAGATGTTAGTGACTTTTATTTATTTTAGCAGACAATACGTTATTGATTTTGCTTTATTTTCTACTCTTCAGAACCATAATTTCACCCCTCTCTGCTCCCATAAAAAAAACCAAAATCAATTCAAAAGCCTTTTAAGTTTAAATGTTTGCGATACCATGAGCAAAGGCAGGCTCGGGACCCAGATAAAGTGACACCACATAGCAGGATAGGGTGAGCGAACTTACGCCGATGTTTACTAATGGTCGCGTTAGTGTTTTTAATGCATGTAAATGGGTTACATGCATTAAACGCTAATGCACCCATAGAAATGTATTGGCGCATTAGCATTTAAAGCACCTTAAATTTAAGAGTGCATTAGAAACGCTAATGCACCTTAGTAAACATACCCCTTAGTATTTATTAAAGGTGTTTTTAAAAGAGGTCCTGTTCAGTTCACAGGGGAAGGAGAAATCAAATGCAAAATCAGTCTTTGAACAGAAGAATGTCCTCCATAGTCTGTTCCCTGCAAGACCACTGCATGAACTACAGACTCTTGGTAAGGCAATACTTTCTCTTGATTCTGGCCTGATTCCCAGAGTTATTAGTACAGCCCTCAGTACTTCACAAGCCAGCCTGCCTCAGGCTGGATCCAACATGCAAAGCTATCAGGTTCAGGGTTGCCATATAAAAAAAAAATTCCTACACAAAACCGCTCAAAACCCGCCCAAAAACCGCACACACCCCACCCCCGACGTCATCACCCCGCCCCTTCCGTCATCACCCCGCCCCTTCCGTCATCACCCCACCCCTGCCGTCATCAGTCCCACCCCTTCCGTCATCACCCCCGCCGTCATCAGCCCCACCCCTTCTGTCATCAGCCCCGCCCCTGCCGTCATCAGCCCCACCCCTTCCGTCATCAGCCCCGTCCCCACATTCATCGCCCCGCCCAAAGTGTCACCAAACCCCACCCAGAACGTCACCAAACCCCGCCTCTGTCGCCATTAGCCCCACCCCCCGCCGGCCGAAAAACTGCCCAAAACCCGCACAGAAAAAAAGAAAACGAGCCCAAAAAACCGCAACCCGCCGCGGGCAAAAGTTTCCTGCGGCGGGTTATGGAAAATCGCCCAATTGGGCGGGACAACCGCCCATCTGGCAACCCTGATCAGGTTCAAGTTAAACTTGGCCTACCTGACTTTTGTGGTTCCTTTCCACATATGCGGTAGGTCTTCACTCCTTTGGTCTTGTCTTTTATAGTTCCTGGTTTTGGCTCCACCTCTCTCATCTCACTTCATCCCTGGGCAGGGCTAAAGGTTTTAAGGTGGCTTGCAGTCCTTGAGGAAGCATTCTTAAGGGTGATGGTAGTGCTCTATATACCCCCTCATAGTATCAAATAAAGATAATTCAACTATGACTGTGCAAATGATAATGCACAGCTTCAAAGGCACAACATTTACCAAGGAAACTCAAGGGTTCAAATTAAAAACCTGCTCAACAATTGATCAATTTATATATCAGAATTAAAGCTGGTGGTGGTGGGGGGGGGGGGGGGGGGGTTCAGTTTCAGTTTTTAAGGATTTAGGGGCCCTTTTACCAAACTAGGATAAAAAGTGGTCTTAGCGTGTGCTTAAGCGGTCATTCCCTCGTGATAAGGCCATCTCTGTCACATGGGTAAAATGGCCAAGTTTTCTATTTTTTGAATTAATGGCCACACACTAATTTTCCTACTAGCACGTGGCTATTAGCATGTGAGCACTTACCGAGACTGATCTTGTAGGCAGTAAGGGTTCATGTGCTAATCGGTTAGTACATGGTAGTGTAGATAGGAAGCACACGCAGATTTCAAAATTACCACATAACACACGATTTGATAAAGTATCTCATGAAAGACTCCAGAGGAAATTGGAGAGTCATGGGATAGGAGGTAGTGTCCTATTGTGGATTAAAAACTGGTTAAAAGATAGAAAATAGAGAGTAGGGTTAAATGGTCAGTATTCTCAATGGAGAAGGGTAGATAGTGGAGTTCCCTAGGGGTCTGTGCTGGGACTGCTGCTTTTGAACATATTTATAATTGATCTAGAGATGGGAGTAACTAGTGAGGTAATTAAATTTGCTGATGACACAAAGTTATTCAAAGATGTTAAATCGCAAGCGGATTGTAAAAAAATTACAAGAGGACCTTACAAGACTGGGAGACTGGGCATCCGAATGGCAGATGACATTTAATGTGAGCAACTGCAAAGTGATGCATGTGGGAAAGAGGAACCTGAACTATAGTTACTGACCGGGAAAGTAATCTAGGCGTCATCGTTGATGATACGTTGAAACCCTCTGCAGCGGCCACTGAGAAATCAAATAGAATGTTAGGTATTATTAGAAAAGGAATGGAAAACAAAAATGAGGATGTTATAATGCCTTTGTATCGTCCATGGTGCGACTGCACCTTGAATATTATGTTCTATTCTGGTCACAGTATCTCAAAAAAGATATAGTGGAACTAGAAAAGGTACAGAGAAGGGCGATTAAAATGATAAAGAGGATGGGATGAAAATATTTCTTCAGCCTTTCCTCAAAGGTAAGTTGTCCCATCCCCTTTATCATTTTCGTCGCCCTTCTCTGTACCTTTTCTAATTCCACTATATCTTTGTTGAGATGCAGCGACCAGAATTGAACACAATATTCAAGGTGCGGTCGCACCATGGACTGATACAAAGGCATTATAACGTTCTCACTTTTGTTTTCCATTCCTTTCCTAATAATACCTAACATTCTATTTGCTTTCTTAGCCGCCGCCGCACACTGAGCAGAGGGTTTCAACATATCATCAACAACGACGCCAAGATCCTTTTCTTGGTCCGTGACTCCTAACGTGGAACCTTGCATTATGTAGCTAGAGTTTGGGTTCCTCTTTCCCACATGCATCACTTTGCACTTGCTCACATTAAACGTCATGTGCCATTTAGACGCCCAGTCTCCCAGTTTCGTAAGGTCCTCTTGTAATTTTTCACAATCCTCTTGTGATTTAACAACTTTGAATAACTTTGTGTCGTCAACAAATGTAATTGCCTTACTAGTTACTCCCATCTCTAGATTATTTATAAATATGTTAGAAAGCAGCAATCCCAGCACAGACCCCTGGGGAACCTCGCTATCTACCCTTCTCCATTGAGAATACTGACCATTTAACCCTACTCTTTCTATCCTTTAACCAGTTTTTAATCCACAATAGGACACTACCTCCTATCCCATGACTCTCCAATTTCTTCTGGAGTCTTTCATGAGGTACTTTGTCAAAAGCCTTCTGAAAATGCAGATATACAATATCAACCGGCTCGCCTTTATCCATGTTATCCATGCCTGGAAGACTGGGAATAAAAGAAATTGAGATGTGAAATAAATCTTCTGAGGAGGGATGGGGAATGAATGGGTCTAGCCTGCAGGAAGGGACATTGACCAGGACAGGGGGAGAATTAGTAGGTGGCAGGGCATGGCATTTCAGGTTGAAGTAGGGATCAGAGAAGTTTAGGATGGAAGAATAGGGTAGGTATGGTGGGTGTAAAGGTGTGGGGAGTGTTAAACACCCTACCCCAAAACAAAAGTCATACAACATTGGGAGAAAGAAGTGAGAGGAAAACAGAATAAGATGAGAGGAGGAAGATACCATTAAGGTAGGGAGGGGTTGAGAAAGAAGTAGGAATGCTCTGGGAGAAGAGAAATATATATGCAGTTTAGGGAGGGAAGAGGGACTATTGAGGAGTGGCTGGGAGGGGGAGAAAGTGGGTTGTGTAGAAGATGGGCCAGTGTGGGTGGGGGGACGGCATAGCAATGCTTCCCCTAGCATTTAGTTTGCCCACAAATCCTTTCTCTGTGTGCACCAACTGCTGTGCTCTACCTTTAGCCTGGCCAGTTGTGTTCACAACCCACTATGCTTTATGTTCCTTTTTTATGGATTTCTTAATGTGTGCTGAGTTGAGTACCCCAAATCATGATGACAAGTTGGCTCCAATGACTATGACTAGCTAAGTTAGCCCTGGATATTCAGTGCCGGACCATGTCCAGGCCCCAGTACTAAATATCTAGGGCTTTTTTGCTCAATGCTGCCACCAGGGCTTATGTGACTCCCAGCTGATATACAGCCGGGTCCATATAAAACATAATTCTTTTTGTGAAGCTCCCAGATCCCCCTTGTGCCCCCCCCAAAATCCCCCTCCTTCCCTCCCTAGCTTGTCTACATTCATAACCCCCCCAAACCTCCCCCACAGTCTAGGTAAGGCCCTCCCCCAAGACCTACATGATATCCCTGGTGATCCAAGTGGAGTCGATGGAGGCAGGAACGAAGCCTACTCACTCCTGCCCCTTGCTGCTGCCATAGGAAAATGGCTGCCATGACATCTCACAGTAACTTCAGAATGAATTCTCCACTTCTAGTGTTGGTTCTCTTTCAGGCTCATTTTCGAAAGAGAAGGATACCCATCTTTTGACACAAATCGGAAGATGGGCGTCCTTCTCACAGGGTCATCCAAATCGATATAATCGAAAGCCGATTTTGGATGTCCCCAACTGCTTTCCGTCACAGGGACGGCCAAAGTTCACAGGGGCATGTCGGAGGCGTAGCAAAGGTGGGACTTGGGCGTGCCTATCCACTTGGATGTCCTTGACCCATAATAGAAAAAAAAGGGTGTCCCTGACAAACACTTGGATGACTTTACCTGGTCCTGTTTTTCTTATGACCAAGCTACAAAAAGATGCCTGAACTAGAGAGCTGCACGGCTTCCATCCCCGCGGGAATCCCGCGGAACCCGCGGAATTCCCGCGGGGACGGAGGCAGTTCCTGCGGGGTTCCCGCGGGGATGGAACCAGTTCTGTGGGCTTCCCGTGGAAGTGTAAGCTGCACCTGCACCAGCCTCTCATCTACCGAATACCAATTTATTTGAGTGCTGTCTCCTCCTCCTCTTCTTCCTTGATTTAACAGCATAAATGTGGAAAGTCTTCCATTAAGGAGGTGGTAGAGTCACAAATGATGACGGAATTCAAAAAGGCGTGGGATGAACACAGAGGATCTCTAATTAGAAAATGGAAGTTATATAAAAGCTAACCTTAAATGGCTGCATGTGTGTGGATGTGTCAAGTGACGCTTAGATGGCGACTCTGGCTGTGATGAACTAGAGCTGATACCTGGCAGACTTGTATGTTCTGTGTCTCATACATGGCAATCTGGTGTAGGATGGGCTGGAAAGGGCTTAGACAGCAACTTCAGTGGCTGGAACATGAGGACAGTGCTGGACAGACTTTTACGGTCTGTGTCCCACAAATGAGAACATGAATAGGCTGGAGTGGGCTTCGATGGCAACTCCAGCAGTTGGAACATAAGGATGGGGCCAGATAAACTCCTGTGGTCTTTGTTCTAGAAACACGAAAGACCATAATCAAGTATATAATATCACACTCGTTGATTTAATGATGAATTGATCATGAGTGTTGCTATTGGGCAGAGTGGATGGACCGTTCAGGTCTATTTGCTGTCACTTACTATGTTACTATTAATCCTCTTTGCTCCCAGGCTGGTGCACAGACCTCAGCTCTGACACAGGCACGAGAATCAGATGTCACCTGACCTACTGGCGCGTGAATGTGGCGGCCTCTCAGCACACAATCCCAGTGAATCAGAGACAAATCTTACATGTGCGCACCAGAGTGTTCCAAGTTCCAACTTCCGGTCCGTCCTTGCCTACAGTGCTGTGGCTCAAATCCAGAAAGGGAGCTGACTGGAATTTTCTTTTATGTTCTATTAAATTCTTACGGGGATGGGTTGGGATGGTTTAAATTTTTGCGGGGACGGGTGGGGACGGGTAAGATTCCAGCGGGGATGGGTGGGGACGGGTAAGATTCCAGCAGGGACGGGCGGGGATGGGTAGGATTTCTGTCCCCGTGCAACTCTCTAGCCTGAACTGACCAGATGACCACCGAAGGGAATCGGGGATGACCTCCCCTTACTCCCCCAGTTGTCACTAACCCCCTTCCACCCTCAAAAGAATCTTTAAAAATATTTTTTGCCAGCCTCACATGTCATACTCAGGTCCATGACAGCAGTATGCAGGTCCCTGGAGCAGTTTTAGTGGGTGCGGTGCACTTCAGGCAGGCACACCCAGGCCCATCCCCCACCTGTTACACTTGTGGTGGTAAATGTGAGCCCTCCAAAACCCACCAGAAACCCACTGTACCCACATCTAGGTGCCCCCCTTCACCCATAAGGGCTATGGTAGTGGTGTACAGTTGTGGGTAGTGGGTTTTGGGGGGCTCAGCACACAAGGTATGAGAGCTATGTACCTGTGAGCAATTTCTGAAGTCCACTGCAGTGCCCCCTAGGGTGCCAGGTTGGTGTCCTGGCATGTCAGGGGGACCAGTGCACTACGAATGCTGGCTCCTCCCATGACCAAAGGGCTTACATTTGATCGCTTCTGAGATGGGCATCCTTGGTTTCCATTATCGCCGAAAATCAGAAATAACCAAGTCTAGGGGTGACCATCTCTAAGGACGACCTACATTTCAAGATTTGGGCGTCCCTGACCATATTATTGAAATGAAAGATGGCCGTCCATCTTCTTTCGATAATACGGGTTTCCCCGCCCCTCCACGCCTATTTAGTTATAAATGTTAGATTAGGATGCGCCTATTATACAGAATCTTGAAAACATACAACTAAAATCTCAGCCTTCCTTTCTTACAAAGCTTTGCAGATAAAGGAAGAGGTGAAAACTTTTTTTAAAAAAGTTGCAAACTTCTAAACTCACATTTAACAACAACAACAATAATAAAGGGCTGCAGTCATTTATATGGTGCAAGTTGATTTTGAAATTATCTGAAGAAGTCATGTTTTAACAGGGTTTTCCAATGCAGCCGTGACTGGATGCTAAGTCTCGTCCATACTTTACAATTACATCTATTGTAAATGGACTCAAGAAATCATTTTTCTTTTATTAGATTCACTTCCCTACAAATTAGCTTTCATTCGCTCAGTGCTTTAGTCTCCAATTGTTCATATTATAAATGATTCCATTATAAATGAGATTATGTCAGAGTGTTTTAAGACGGCTGTGGTGAAGCCTGCTGTTAAACAAGCCATCACTGGTTCATGAGACTTTTCCCTAACTACAGCACAGTCTAATTTTCCATTCTGATTCAGAGAGTATAATTTAGAACAATTGGTGTCTCATTTTAATAAATGCAGTACAACTTTCCTGAAAGTGTTCAATTCTGTTTATAAAATTGGAGAGCAAGAATAGACTGGGCATATAGTGCAATGATGAAAATGCCTTAAATGTTTATAGAATAGATAGGATATAGTTTGATATGGATACTGAATATTCAGTCTATTGGTTTAAGTGGTCCAATGTTGTTTTCATTCCATTCCATGCTGGGGCTTGTAGTTCACATCCTACATAATAATTCTCACCTCCAACGTTCTGACGCTGCCTGGGACTGTGGCTCCCTCGGATGTGGTCTGCTACGTGCGGTAGATAACACTGACGTCATACATACCTTCGAGTATGCTGCTTTCCCTTCTCTTCGCTCTGACTCTGGTCCCGCCCTTGCGTAAACAGGAAATGAGGGCGGAGCTCAGAGCGAAGAGAAGGAAAGGCAGTACACTCATTGAGTCTGTTCGCTCTTCAATGCTGCCGACGGGACCCCGGTAAGAGAGGGGGGTTGGCAATTTTAGGGGGGGGGAATGGAATTCGGAGGGGGGAGAGAGCGAAGGAGAATGACAGAGGGAGGGAGGGAGGAGGGCCTGCAACAGAGGGAGAACAGAGTGAAGGAGAGTGACGGAGGGAGGAAGCCATGGAAAATGGGAGGAAACGGGGCCGTGGGACTTGGGGGGGGGGACAGAGGGAGAGAGCGAGGGAGGGGGGGAGGAAAACCTTGCTAGCGCCCGTTTCCTTTCATACCGAAACGGGCCTTTTTTTTACTAGTTTTCAATAAAACCTGGACTACTTCATGATGAATGCAATACAATAAAACCAGGACTGGACCAGTGAGACCATTGGAAATATAGTCAGTTGGCAACCCTCTCTGGTGTAAGAGGGAACCTGGAACTAAGGAAGAAATCCCCATAGCTCCACCAGTTTTCCCTCTTATTTCAATGCAGAAAAACAAAAGGGAGAAATTCAGTGTAATGAAGGACTTTCCCAGTAGAGGGCACTGGGATGCATGTAAGCTAAGGGAGGACGTAGATTACTGGAGGAGGGGAGATATAGCGAGGACCGGCTGGGTCTGGTTCAAAGGAGAGAGGTTTGCAAGGGAGGAGCTAGATAGTATAAAATCTCCCAGTGACTTAGAATTGGATGATCTCATAGAGGTGGAGAAGTTTCCCTGAACCAAGGAAACCAGAACTTATGATGAACAGGTAGCCATCCCTAGAGATCCCGGGGAAGAGATGGAGGTTCAGTACCTTTAACTGGTGAAAGGTTGCAGTCAGCAGTGTCTCTAAACAGGAAGCAAATGATTAACCTATGCAGAAACAGGATAACTTTCTTTTCCTTTCTAATGTGAACCCCCTGTTACTGGCAGAAGAGAGATGGGTCACATTGCAGTCTAAACCTTCTGCAGTGTGGGAAAAGGGTTAGGTCTGCCAGCCATTGAGCCCTAGGTTTGCTGAGAAAGAGGACTCCACTCTAAATGGGGGAGGGAAGGCATTTTGTTTTGGTTCCCTAAATGCATGACTGAGTTGAAGAGGAAGATAAACCATAAGAAGAGTCTTCTTTGAAGAACTGCTGCAAAAACTTTGCTAATACTGCATGGAACCAGCTGTCATAAATTGGGATTGAGCCGGGTGGGGAGGGATGAGGAAGGGTTAGAAGTCATTGACAGTGTTGCCAGGTACCCGGGTTCCCAAACCCGCCCAAAAAGTTCACACCCCCACCCCCGCCGTCATCAACCCCGCCCCTGCCGTCATCGACCCCGCCTCATCATCATCGACCCCGCCCCCTGCCATCATAGACCCCGCCTCATCTGTCATCGGCCCCGCCTCCTCCGCCTTCGCCACGCCCAAAACATCATCAGCCCTGCCCAAAACGTCATCTAACCCCGCCCAAAACGTCACTAGCCCCACCTAAAACGTCACTAGCCCCGCCCCACGGCCGAAAAACCGCACAAAAAACGCGAAAAAAACCCCAAAACAAGCCCAAAAAACCGCGACCCACCGCAGGCAAAAATTTCCCGCTGCGGGTCACGGAAAACCGCCCAATTGGGCGGGAAAACCGCCCACCTGGCAACCATGGTCATTGATTCATTTGGAACCAATTTGCATATAGCTTTACTTTCCTCTTTCATGAACGTTGAGATGGTTGTTCATTTTTTTCCAAGAATAAAAAGGAAAGAAACAATTAACAGGGTAACTGTCTTTTTTTCCCTGTTGAGAAAAGGAGTTCAAAGGATTGACTGAGATCCGCTCACCCTAAAAGAAAAAAGGGTACTAGTAAGCTAGATAGCATAAACAACCAGAAAGGATGTTAAATAATGAACAAGTTTTCTATAGTCTCTTGTCAGTAGAAGGCAGTTCTAACTATCTAGCATCTCTTGTTAGACAGAGTTCAAGTGAAAAAAGAATAAGAAATTTTCAAAGTAGACTTTTTTTTGTGGATAAGAGAGAATAATTTTGGTTTAAACTATGTGTTTGTATAGTAGTGGGATTCAACCAAGATTGCCAGATGGGCGGTTTTCCGTGACCCGCTGCGGGAAATTTCTGACCGCTGTGGGTTGAGGTTTTTTGGGCTGCTTTTTTTTTCCCGGGCAGTTTTTTTTTCCTCTGCTGGTGCTGCAGTTTGGGGGCGTGGTTAGTGATGTTGGGGGTATGGTTAGTGACGTTGGGAGGGGTGGTTAGTGATGTTGGGGGAGTGATTAGTGATGGTGGGGGTGGGGGTGCGGCTGGTGACGGCGGGGGTGGGGGCTGGTGACGGCGGGAGCGGGGTGGTTTTGACACTGGTTAATTGGCAACACTGGTCTCAACCCTGTCCTTGGAATATATTCATGCAATGAATATGCATGAGATAAGTTTGTATGCAATATGTTTCATGCATATTCATTATTTGTATTCTAAAAACCTGTCTGGCTAGATGTGGGCCAAGGACTGGGTTGTGAACCCTTGCTATATAATATGTATATATTTACTTATTTAAAGCATTTATAATCCACCCATCATCTTGATTCTGGGCAGAATAACATCCATAATAGATACACATAAAGCATCTTAACACTGGCATCAAACAATCAATCATAAATAAAACACTAATCAAATTTCTACCAGCCATAAAAATTCAGTAGTCATCAGCCAATTGAAATAAATATACCTTAACATTTTTTTGTAATTTTTATAAACTGTCTGAACTTCCAGAGAAAGTCAATTCCACAATTTAGGGGTATGAGTATAGGTCATGCTGTTCTGTGGCAAAACCAAAGTGGTTTACATATTATATAAAAGTACTGCTCTATCCATAGCGGGCTCCCAATCTAAGGGGCCCTTATACCAAGCAGTTCTAAAAGGTTACCTACAGTAACCTCAACACAGTGCGCTGAGGCAACTTTTAGCATTGCCGATAAAAGGCAGATTTTTCTATTTTCCAATAATGGCCACATGGAACAGTGTGGATACACCAAAGAGCTTCGGAAACACTAACCTGCACAAGTTTTAAAATGCTATTCTGCCCGGTTCTCAGCAGTTTCACTTGTGCGGGTTAACGTTTTTGAAACTTTTTGATACACCTGTGCTGTTTTCGGTGTCTTTTTTTCCTTGATCTGAGACCACTACCTCTAACCAAGAAGATTCTCCTTTTTTTTTTTATTATTTGACAAATTTAAACATAATCTACATCAATAGAACCCTGATGCATGTGGTTTTGCCAAAACCCAGACCATGTTGGGTCTGTTCAATATAATACTGAGTTGTTGCCCCCACTCTTGAAAGTTTCTTATGGTTTTTTTTTCTGCTCTTGTTTGAGTGCATTTTGGATACCTTCTTCTGCATTTCAAGTGTTCCATACATGAAACGGATGTAGCTGCTGCTGGGGAGAAGGTGGCTGGGAGGGAGGAGTCTCTTTGGGTGTGTTCTTGTTGGTGTATAATGTTGAAAAATTAATAACTAAAAGTCAACCTTCCAAAAAAATCACCACTATCCCGACCAGTGGCGTAGCTATGGGTGGGCCTGGGTGGGCTGGAGCCCACCCATCTTGGACTCAGCCCCACCCAAAATTGTGGCACTGTTACTGTGGCTGACCGGGATCTCTAAACCTTGCCAGCTGAAGATTTCCTCCTCCTTGGGCAGCCAGCAGCACTTGCCTCGAGCTGACGCTGACATTGGCCCTGCTGCATATGCTCAGTGTTCATGCATTCATAGCCTGCTGGCAGCAACAGCAGCTCAAGCCAAGTGCTGCCAGCTGCCGTTTAACACAGCATTAACTGCCCAAAGAGGACGAAATCTTCAGCTGGTGAGGTTTGGGGATCTCTACCAATCGCAGGTATTTAATATTTGGGGTCGCCAGGCGGGTGGGTGGGAAGGAGTGGAGGGTGGATACAAATTCCATGCCCATCCACCTTGGGATCAGGCCCACCCAAAATTAGCCATCTGGCTACGCCCCTGATCCTAACACAAACTGCTGCACTGAGCTTAGCACACTTTTTCTTTTACAGAGGCCTACTCTTGAGGATATCGCCCATATACTTGCCTCATGCTCGCTGATGTGCACTATTGCAACTCTGCTGCTCTGTGGAAATTACCTCCACGTTTCCTTTACAGTACGTCTTCAGGCTTACTCTAATATAGGCTCTGGGCACATTGAATTATCTTCTACATTTCATTCATTTCCCATCCCTAGTAAATAGGGGAGAGGAGGGGGGGGGGGCTTGGTTAATATATAAGTTGTCCATTTAACTCAGATAGCCCATTAATATTTAAGTACCTTAAATCAAGATTTTGGGCCCGATATTCAGACCACAAGAGAAAGACCAGCTACCTCGCAAGGTCGGCGATCAGTCCGGATAGTCAATGCCAGGCCGCTTCTGGTGACCGGTGTTAAATATCCAGGTGTTTTGGGGCTGGTTTAAATTTAACCGGCCAAGCCGATATTCAGTGCTGGCCAGTTAAGCTTAAACCAGCCAAAGATATTCCTGATATTTAGGCAGCCTAATTGATCTGAATATTGGCGGGTAGCCAGTTATAGCGTGCGATATGGCTGGTTATCCGCTAAGCACTAACTGGCAGTATTCAACAGGAGATAACCGGTAATTTCTTGCTGAATATTGCCTGAAAGCTGGTTTTGTGCCATTTAATTGGCCAGAAGCTGTTACTGGCTGGTCAAATGGTTTTAAACATTGGGCACCCCCTACACCAATTCCCCTATTAGAGACCGCTTTTTATGTTGATGTGATACTACTTGCCATTATGACTATCCACCTTATAACTGAAAGAGAAAAACGCCTAGATTTCGACCCAAATCGGGAGATAGACGTTTATCTCACAAAAACAAATAAATCGGTATAATGGAAAGCCGATTTTGGCAGCAGTATGTAGGTCCCTGGAGCAGTTGTTAGGGGGGTGCAGTGGACCCAGGCCCATCCCCCCCCTACCTGTTACAATTGTGCTGCTTAATGCTTAGTCGTCCAACCCCCCCAAACCCACTGTACCCACATGTAGGTGCCCCCCCTTCACCCCTTAGGGCTATAGTAATGGTGTAGACTTGTGGGCAGTGGGTTTTGAGGGGGATTTGGGGGGCTCAACACACAAGGGAAGGGTGCTATGCACCTGGGAGCTCTTTTACCTTTTTTTTTGTTTTTGTAAAAGTGCCCCCTAGGGTGCCCGGTTGGTGTCCCGGCATGTGAGGGGGACCAGTGCACTACGAATCCTGGCCCCTCCCACGAACAAATGCCTTGGATTTATTCGTTTTTGAGCTGGGCGCTTTCATTTTCCATTATCACTGAAAAACAAAAACGTCCAGCTCACAAATTGTCGAATAAAACATGGACGTCTATTTTTTTTTTCGAACATACGGTTTCGGTCCGCCCCTTCACGGACCCGTTCTCGGAGATAAACGCCCATGGAGATAGACGTTTTTGTTCAATTATGCCCCTCCATGTCTCTTTGCTGCATCCTGTTGTCCTACGCTTTCCTTTTTTTAATTCTGTACATGTGCTGCTCGTGCTTGTGCTTCAGATTTTATACCCATCTCTGCCCTTTCTCAAGTATATTCTGTACCTGGTCCAATGAGCGAATACCAGTATCTGTTACTCACACACTCATTTCATAAGCCCTAGGGAAAAATTATGTTAAGCACCCCTTTTGCTTACTTAGGTAGGAGTGCCCAAAATACTGTGATAATCTGGTTTATGGGTTTAAGAGCAGTTGAGAGAACAGCCCTACAAGAAGCCATATCAGAACCAGGAATACACCTCCTCCCCCCACACACACACCCCCAGATTGCAAGCAGTGTTTCTTCCCTACCCAAAAGCAAAGTTATAAAAGGCCGATATTCAAAATGATTTAAGTGGGCAGGAACCTCTTCTGCCCGCTTAAGTAGCTTCCTGCCACCTAACCTGGGATATTCAGTGGCACTTAACCGGAGAATGCTACTGAATACCCCCTGAAACTGCCCAAACTAAAAGTGGGCAGGTCAGGGGCAGCACTGGGGAGAAGCCCGAGGTTATGCGTGTGCCGGCAATATTGAGTGTCGGCACCCGCACAGCTTAGCTAAGTGGGTGCCAGCTCTGAATATCAGGCCATAACCCATATAACTTTTTTTTAAAAGGTCCTGAGCCCCCTCCTGCCCCCAACAATGTCCCTTCTTGACCTCCCCCCATGCCCGCAAGACCCCCCCCAACTGTGAAAATAAGCCCCTTGGTTTACCTACCTCCCTGGTGGTCCAGCTGGGTCGTTGGAGGCAGGAGCACAGTACATGTGTAGGCAAGCTGCTATGAGGGGGATTGCAGAGCCATTTTACTGAGGCGCCGCAAGGGGCTCCTGCTCGAAATGACCCCACTGGACCACCAGGGATGTAGGTAAGCCCAGAGGCTTACCTTCACGGGTGGGGGTAGTGGGTCGGGGGGGGGGGTTCTTCGGCTGGGGGAGGGAAAGAGGGGACATTGGTGCGGGGGGGGGGGGCAAGATGGGGCTTAAGGGCTAAAAAAAAACCCTGATATTCAACCAGGTCCGCATAACTCTGAATATCAACCAGGGTCCAAAATATAGAACAGGAAAAGTTCTCTACGATGACGAATCACAGAAGGCAAAAGTAGAGACTAATAGACGATTCACCACTGGAGACGTGAGTCCAACAGTCTTTATTGTATCAGAGATAACGACCCGACACAGGCCGTGTTTCGACGCTAAAAAGCGTCTGCATCAGGGGTCAATAAATACACCAAGTAATGAATGCAAAACGAAGAGTCCTACTTGTATATGTGTTGTCAACTCACTGATCACGTAGCACCAAACAGAATATGCTGGATACAAACTATCAGAGCAAAAATATTGACCCCTGATGCAGACGCTTTTTAGCGTCGAAACACGGCCTGTGTCGGGTCGTTATCTCTGATATAATACAGACTGTGTATCAACCAAGGTCACATAATCTCCAGCAGTCTGCCCACCCTAAATTATCCCCCGATATTCAGTGTTGGTGTCTGGACGTGGACCAGCACTGAATATCAGGGGATAATTTATCCAGTGATGATCAGCGCTTAAAAAGACGCCCACTGCCGTCAACTGAATATTGGGGGGGGGGGGGGGATAGGCTTTAGAGGAGGAGGGGAGATTAGGGAAAGACATTTGAGGGTAGGAGAGAATTACTCCACTGAACCTAATAGAAAGGAGAAGTTCAAGAAATCTAAAGGAGTCTGCAGCACAACATCAGGATTAGGAAGCTTTAGGAAGCATATAATGGAGGCAGTTTATGCAAATCAAGTTCATGTATATGCATTGTGGATATCCTGAAAACCTGACTGGTAAGGGGTACTCCAGGACTGGACTTGTGAAACACTGCTCTAGAGAAGTAAAATCAGGTGAATGCATTTTTTTTTGGGGGGGGGGGGGGGGGTTATTCAATGTAATACATCCATGGGGTGGATGATAGTAATGCTAGTTTGATGTATGAGTTTTTTTTTCCTTTAAACTATCCTAGGAGTGAGGCTTTTAAAGGCTAGGCTGCAACCAGTTTGCCAGCCAGTCCGTTTTTCTATATATATACACTGAGAGGAGACTACCAGAGAACTGAACTGAGAATTTCTTGTGAACTACAATGAACAGGTTTGTCAGTAGCAACTGAAAAAAAATAGAGAATATGCAAATGACTGTGCAGGGAGATGTGGCTACTTATTTGCATATGAAGCTGGAGTTCTTTCAACTTGCCTCTTCTTGTCAGACCATTAAAAGAACAGAGATACTGGAAGCTCCAGGCTGCTAACAAGTAATCATCTCCCAGTGACTTTCCCTGTCTCTGATTTCTTTTAAAGATGCTAATGGGAAGTTTGGTTTATGGTACACCCTGAGTGTAAAAGGGAGAGAAAATAAAGACCTCTGCTAAAGGGTAAACATCTTTGTTATGAAGTATAGGTAAAAAGAAGAACAGGGTGACTTTTTGAAGCCTTTTCATTCTTTTCCCTCCCCCCCCTAATTGCCTGAAATTGAAAGACAGATAATCTGTAAATAAACTTTGGCATTTTTCTTGGAACTCATCATTTTTATTCCTGGCATCATAAAGAAAGCAATAAAGCTCCCTAGGGGGCACTGTAGTGGACTTCATAAAAAGCTTCTAGACATACATCTCACCATTGCTCCCTTACCTTGTCTGTTGAGCCTACAAAACCCACTACCCCCAACTGTACACCACTATCATAGACCTTACGGGTGAAGGGGGCACAAATATGTGGGTACAGTGGGTTTCTGGTGCGTTTTGGAGGGCTCACAGTTTCTTCCACAAGTGTAACAGGTAGGGGGGGGAGGTAGAATCCTGTGTCCAACTGTCTGCCGTGCACTGTACCACTACTAGACTACTCCAGGGACTTTCATGATGCCCTAATTGACCTGAGTATAACATCTGAGGCTGGCATAGAGGCTGGCAAGTAATGTTTTTAATCTGAGGCTGGCATAGAGGCTGGCATGTAATGTTTTTAATCACATTTTGGGGAGTGGGAGGGGGTTAGTGACCACTGGGGAAATAAGGGGAGCTCATCCTTGATTCTCTCCAGTGGTCATTTGGGGCACCTTTTTATGCCTTGTTCATTATAAAAACATAAGTACATAAGTAGTGCCATACTGGGAAAGACCAAAGGTCCATCTAGCCCAGCATCCTGTCACCGACAGTGGCCAATCCAGGTCAAGGGCACCTGGCACGCTCCCCAAACGTAAAACGTAGTTTTAGTCCTGGACGGTTTTGTTTTGTTCCATTATGGCTGAAAAACAACTTAGAAACCCCCAAGTCCCCACCTGAATACACCCCTGACACAGCCCCTTGAGATTTGGATGCACTTCTGATGGATTTAGTAGAAAAACGTGTAAAAATAGCTTTTGAAAATACTGATGTGGATGTTTTTGTGAGAAAAACGTCCAGATACTGCTTTTTGCCACTTTTTAGATGTTTCTCTGTTTTGAAAATAAGCTCATTGGTCTGTGATTCACACGATCAGCCCCAGAGGGAACAGCTAGTTAAGAGGTTTCACCTGAGCCTTAAAGGTAGGTCCCTCTAGCTTTTCTAATAAGGATACAAGGCAAATATTTCTCTCCAGTTCGGTTCCAGATTAGTGCTTAGGGAGGAGTCAACTTCTCAAAAATACTAGGACTAGGGGTCATGCGATGAAACTGCAGTGTAGTAAATTTAAAAAAAATCAGAGAATTTTTTTCTTCACCCAACGCATAATTAAACTCTGGAATTCGTTGCCGGAGAACGTGGTGAAGGCGGTTAGCTTGGCAGAGTTTAAAAAGGGGGTTAGACGGTTTCCTAAAGGACAAGTCCATAAACCACTACTAAATGGACTTGGGAAAAATCCACAATTCAAGGAATAACATGTATAGAATGTTTGTACGTTTGGGAAGCTTGCCAGGTGCCCTTGGCCTGGATTGGCCGGTGTCGTGGACAGGATGCTGGGCTCGATGGACCCTTGGTCTTTTCCCAGTGTGGCATTACTTATGTACTTATATGTACTCCCTCTGAGAAGGCCACAGGGATGGATGCCAGATCTCAGCTTGAAACCTCAACCTTTCTTCATTTTTTTCCTTCTCTCTCTGGACTTTGTCGGACTGCTTTGACTGCCTATTTTGAGTGTTTTCTTTTGGAATTAGCTTAAAGGACATTAGTTTGGGTTCTCCTTTGACAGCTGGGGTTGGAAACTGAACAGAAAGCTACGCGGGTGATGGCAGGCAGGCAGGCTGTGACAGGACCTGATCCAACTTTATAGTTTTCTCAGGATTCTTTTGTGTGCTCTCAGTGGACAAGGGAGAGGACAGTTTTCTGAATAATTGTGACTTAAATATATTGAACTATTTGAACTTTGTGGAACAGTGCTGTTTTGAACTGAACCTTGGGAAGAGGAAGGGCCAGCTGGGCTGAGGCCCTCTCGTAATGGAGGCAAGGACCTAATTGGTTAAGAGGAAACCAGAAATCTCTGTGCGAACAGGACTGACAGCTTTATGGGCACTCAGCCTACTCTATTGAGTGGGCAGTGGCAGATGAATGGACACTCTGCCCCATGTACTACAGGTGGGTGTACCATCACAAGTTGTGGCGTTCAATTCTGGTAGCTATACCTCAGAAAAGATATAGCGGAATTAGAAAAGGTTCAAAGAAGAGTGACCAAAATGATAAAAGTGGATGGAACTCCTCCCATATCAGGAAAAGGTTAAAGAGGTTAGGGCACTTCAGCTTAGAAAAGAGAAGGATGAGGGGGGGATATAATTGTGGTCTATAAAATCCTGAGTGGTGTAGAATGGGTAAAAGTGAATCTATTTTTCACTCTTTCAAAAAGTACAAAGACCAGAGGATACTCAATGTAATAACATGAAAATATTTTTAAAACAAATAGGAGGAAATATTTTTTCATTCAAAGGTTAATCTCTGGAACTCATTGCCAGATGATGTGATAACAGCAGTTAGCATATCTGGGTTTAAAAATGGTTTTGACAAGTTCATGGAAGAAAAGTCCATGGTCAGTTATTGGTAGCATGGAATGCTGCTACTAATTGGCTTTCTGAATTGGCCACTGTTGGAAGCAGGATACTGGGCTAGATGGTCCATTGGTCTGACCCAGTATGGCTGTTCTTATGTTCAGAACCCCCAACAGGGCATGGCGGCTGTTTTGAAGCCTGGGGCCATACTCATAGAGACCCTCTGGGTAGGCGGTGACATGTTCACGGATGCTCGGCCTACTTACCACAGGTGAATGGACCCTTATATATAAACAATATATGCTGAATATTTAACAGCATTTATCCTTAAGCATTGAACACTAAATAGCTGGGTTTTATCAAATAGTGCTGCTGAAAACATTCTCTGACCGCTCCAGCATTTAACCGCTTAGCTATTTGTACAATGGCTGAATTTCACAACTATGTATAGCAGCTGCAGTGAATTCGATACATGTATATTCAGCACCACCATCTATCTGGATAATGGCTTTGAATATATATGGATATTTTACAGCTGGCATTTTGAAGAAATGCTTACTGAATGTGTAAAAATTATATGTACATAAGTATTGCCATACTGGGACAGACCGAAGGTCCATCAAGACCAGCATCCTGTTTCCAGCAGTGGCCAATCCAGGTCACAAGTACCTGGCAAGATCCCAAAACAGTACAATACATTTTATGCTGCTTATTCTAGAAATAAGTAGTAGATTTTCCCTAAGTCCATTTTAATAATGGTCTATGGACGTTTCCTTTAGGAAGCCATACAAACCTTTTTTTAAAACCCACTAAGCTAACTGCTTTCAGGGGGTCTTTTATATAGGTGTGCTGGCTTTTTTAGTGTGCATTAAAAATAGGCACGTGCTAAACGCTAAAGATGCCCATAGGATTACATTGGTGGTTTTGAGCATTTAGGGTGCACCTATTTTTAACGTGCACTAAAAATGCCAGCACACCTACGTAAAAGAACTCCCCCTTACTACATTCCCTGGCAATGAATTCCAGAGTTTAATTACACGTTGAGTGAAGAAATATTTTCTCCTATTCGTTTTAAATTTACTACTTTGTAGTTTCATTGTGTGCCCTCTAGTCCTAATATTTTTGGAAAGAGTATACAAGGGATTCACATCTACCCTGTCCACTCCACTCAGTATTTTAAGTACACAAGTATTGCCATACTGGGACAGACCAAAGGTCCATCAAGCCCAGCATCCTGTTTCCAACAGTGGCCAATCTAGGTCACAAATACCTGGCAAAATCCCCAAAAAGTTCAATACTGCTGCTTATCCCAGAAATAAGCAGTGGATTTTCTCCAAGTCATTTTTATAATGGTCTATGGACTTTTAGGAAGCCGGCCAAACTTTTTTTTAAAGCCCGCTAAGCTAACCACCTTTACCACATTCTCGGGCAACGAATTCCAGAGTTTAATTACACATTGAGTGAAGTAAACTTTTCTCTGATTCATTTTAAATTTACTACTTTGTAGCTTGATTGCATGCCCCCTAATCCTAGTATTTTGGAATTGAACCATCTAAAGTTCAATACATTTTATGCTGCTTATCCCAGAAATAAGCAGTGGATTTTCTCCAAGTCATTTTTATAATGGTCTATGGACTTTTCCTTTAGGAAGCCGGCCAAACTTTTTTTTAAAGCCCGCTAAGCTAACCGCCTTTACCACATTCTCGGGCAATGAATTCCAGAGTTTAATTACACGTTGAGTGAAGTAAACTTTTCTCCGATTCATTTTAAATTAACTACTTTGTAGCTTGATTGCATGCCCCCTAATCCTAGTATTTTGGAATTGAACCATGTAAGGATCAAAGCCTGTGGCCCTCTTTGACCTCTCCAGCCCCTATTTCCTTTGAGGCTATGAGGATGCACTTACATGGTGTGTCAGCTGTTGCCAAGCATCACTTGGACCTGGCAGCCCTTTGTCCTCCCTTGCTCATTCCCTATTCCCCAAAGTGATGATAACTATGGCAGTGGAGTAGGCAGGGCTCAGCAATCTACTGGGGGCATGATACTGCTACTTAACCAAGTCTGGTTGCATAGACCACCCAAGTACTTGTGCCTGCTCAGTCCATTCAGGGCCATGCATTTACAGATATGGTGACATGACAACATTATAACACCCAAACAAAAGATCATGCAGTCAATGTGCACAAACAATTTTCAGTGCAAGCTGAGAAAGTCCAGTTAATGTCTAGTACATTAGCAACCCTGAATTTACTGAACAGTTGGTTGAAGAAATAAATTTTTTGCATGGATAAGAGTTGCCTTGGCAACTAGGTTCAAAATACAGCCAGATGTAGACTGGTGTAAGTCAACCGTAGAAATATCACCAAGCAATTCAGTCTAAAAGGAGAGAGCAAAACTGCCGAGGAAGATAGAGCAGCCCTTTTTTTTTTTGTCAGAAGGAATAGATTGAATTTCTGTGCCAGACAGAAATTGTCATTGTAGGAAGGGTCATGCCAATATGGCCCTGGCATCACCCAGTGGCCATGAGGACAGAATGGCTCTGAGCTTCTTTGCCTCACTTTCTCTTAAGAAGGACCTCAGGAATTAAGGCCATTGTACACAGTTGCTAAGCAACTGCTTTAACATAAACTCATGGGAATGAAAGTTATCTTTCTATTACAACTTTAGATTCTCAGGGCCATGTATAGTTTACAAGCACTTTTTGGGCTATGACCTCATACTTTTCACTGTAAATCTCCCAGGTATCACTTTATGATAATTGACTTTGGGGTCTTTTTACTAAGCTGCAGTATAAAGTGACTTTACTGGGTTTTTCCTACACGCTAAGATCATTTTTACAACAACAATAAAATGACCAATATTCTTTTCTTTTGCATTAATGGCCATATGCTAATGTCAATGATGAGCTGAACTGGCTTAAACACGCTAACTCAATATTTATAAAAATATAAATATAGAGTGTGGTATCAATTCTTTTTTTCAATTTAAAGTGGAGAAAAATAGACCTCAGCAGTCACTGCATGGCGATACTGTGCTCAATGCGCTCAAACGCCAGCATTCCTTGGACTCCGTTTTATCACTGGTCTCAAAAAAACTCCACTTGTACATAATGAAAATATGTATGAAATACTAAATTGTGATACTCAATTCTTCTAACAGTACTACAAAATGAGACGCCATTTTGTAAGGTATCGTGACTTGCCAACAGTTACTTGGCGCCCTGAAGAAGCATATATTACATAGTGAAACGGAGAGTCCCGTTGGGCATGATTGAAAGCTAAGTAACATTAGTAGTACTGTTAGAAGAACTGAGTATCACGATTTAGTGTTTCATACATATTTTCATTATGTACAAGTGGAGTTTTTTTGAGACCAGTGATAAAAACGGAGTCCAAGGAATGCTGGCGTTTGAGCGCATTGAGCACAGTATCGCCATGCAGTGACTGCTGAGGTCTATTTTTCTCCACTTTAAATTGGAAAAAGAATTGATACCACACTCTATATTTATATTTTTATAAATATTGAGTTAGCGTGTTTAAGCCAGTTCAGCTCATCGTTAACGTTATAGTTCAATTTTCTTGCTGAAATTTTGTCCAGCATTATCTGTGTTTACAGCATATGCTAATGTCACCATTAGCACGCTGTCATTTTAAAAAAAAATGATCCAAGATGGCTGCACTCTACTGAGACGCTGCGAGTCTCGATCCTGACGATGCCAAAACGTCGAGGGAGATTGACGGCCAGGGCCTCACCGCTAACCCCCTCCTTACCTGGTCCTCTCGACTGCTTTTTTAGACCGCAGGAAGTTAATCAAAATAGCGGAATGCTGCTAGTAGGGAGTACCGGCGATTTGGGAGAATCGGTCTCCCCTAGCCTTGAAACCACGCTGAGCCCCGCTATGCGAACTCCACCTCCCCAGCCGGTAGGCACAAGCTCCTTCCTCGCTGACTCGACGGGGTCTCCCTGTTCAGGTGTTATGGACCCGGAAGAACGTCGAGACGAGGTCTTGCTTCCATTAGAGAAAGGAGAGACGCCGCCGCAAATAGAAGGGAGAGGCGCCGAAGGACAGAGTGAGCGTGTGAAAACTTCTGAAAGGTTTGAAATACCGAAGGAATTATTAGTTAAACCGAAGGAGGTTACACTGGACACTTTATGGGACTTAGTTTCTACCCTGGGTCAAACGTTCCTGAAACAAGCTAATGAAACTGCACCTAAAATAAAACTATTAGAGACTGATTTACAAAAAACAGAGGAAAAGATTAAAGTTATAGATGAAAAAACTGAAAAAATGGAACAAAGGATTATGAAATTGGAAACGATTCAACCTTTAATGACTAATGACTTGACAAATCTTAGAAAAAAGATGGAAATGTTTGATAATTATACAAAAAATCATAATTTAAGATTTGTTAACTTTCCTAGAATAAAAACTGTTTCTCCTCTTGATATGTTAAAACGTTACTTGTGGGACATTTTGAATATACCAGAGCAGAACTTGCCACCGTTTACCTTGGCATATTACATCCCAGGAAAAGAATTAAATCTAATGCCTGAAACTCCATTGGATATCTCTCTTTTGCTTGAAACTTCTGATTCCGAATTAGCAACTGCTGCGACTTTGGTTGCGAAAGTTGCATTATTGCCTGTCAAGGATTGGATCTTCCGCTTATTTTTCCGTAATAAAGATAAACCCTTTCTGGGATATAAAATATTATTATTTCCTGATGTCTCTAAGGAGACTCGTAAGCGGAGGAAACAATTCTTGCTCCTTAAGCCCGAAATATTGCACTTGGGGGGTACCTTCTTTTTAAGATACCCCTGCAAGTGCATAGTCAGACTTGAAGAGAAGAAATATGTATTTACAGAACCAACAAATGCATCAGCTCTTATAGCCTCGGTGAAAAAGGATAAGCGTTAAGGAAAAGATTAACTCTTTCTAGTAGAGATTGTGCTATCCGTATTAATTTCCCTTTTTTTTTCTTGCTCCCCTTGAATTCCTAATTTTGGATCTCTAATTTATGGACTTGAGTATCAATATTTACCTGTTTGATTGTTAATTCTGTTGATATATTTTTATTTTTATGATGCTTTTCCAATCAAGAAGTTTCTTGTATATTTCTTTAAATTGTATAAATAAAATAATAAAAAAAAAAAAAAAAAAAAATGATCGCATCAGCCCTTACCAACATCATCTATTTTATTAATGGTAAGGGCCCGTGTGCTAATTCTGTGGTAATCAGCACGCAGTAATGTAACTGTGCTAACTGATCAGTACAGAAATGCCCACTCTGCCCAAGATATTCCCCTTCCATGCAAAAATAAAAAAATATTATCTTGTGCACAGTTAGCATGTGCCAATTTCAAACTTACCACGTGCTCTGCCCTTTCCCTGGGTGTGATTGGCATGTAGCTTAAACCAGAGTATCAAACATCACTATGAGAAGACTCAGAACTCTTGAACCAAAATCTTCTTAAATGCAGTAATCAAACAAGGAAAAAATAACGTACGGTGGTGGGAGGCGGGGCTGGTGGTTGGGAGGCAGGGATAGTGCTGGACAGACTTATACGGTCTGTGCCAGAGCCGGTGGTTGGGAGGCGGGGCTGGTGGTTGGGAGGCGGGGATAGTGCTGGGCAGACCTATACGGTCTGTGCCCTGAAGAGCACAGGTACAAATCAAAGTAAGGTATACGCAAAAAGTAGCACATATGAGTTGTCTTGTTGGGCAGACTGGATGGACCGTGCAGGTCTTTTTCTGCCGTCATCTACTATGTTAGTTCAGATATGCTGGACAAGAGCTTTTGCCTTGCAAACTGGGAATCTATTCTCCACCGGCTCTCTCTCTGTATTCAAGAGAGAAGCTGAGAGCAATTCACCTGAGTAATGATGTTGTTTATACTGTTACACTGGTAAAATCTTAATGGTTAGGGTGGTGGACTTTGGTCCTGGGGAACTGAGGAACTGAGTTCGATTCCCACTTCAGGCACAGGCAGCTCCTTGTGACTCTGGGCAAGTCACTCAACCCTCCATTGCCCCATGTAAGCCACATTGAGCCTGCCATGAGTGGGAAAGCGCAGGGGTACAAATGTAACAAAAATAAAATAGATACTATTGGAGATTCTACATGGAATGTTGCTACAATTGGAGATTCTACATGGAATGTTGCTATTCCACTAGCAACATTCCATGTAGAAGGCTGCGCAGGCTTCTGTTTCTATGAGTCTGACGTCCTGTGCAGGACATCAGACTCACAGAAGCAGAAGCCTGCGCGGCCACATTGGTGATCTGCAAGGGTCGACTTCTACATGGAATGTTGCTAGTGGAATAGCAACATTCCATGTAGAATCTAAAATAGTAGCAACAATGGAGGAGTGGCCTACTGGCTAGGGTGGTGGACTCTGGTCCTAGGGAACTGAGGAACTGAGTTCGATTCCCACTTCAGGCACAGGCAGCTCCTTGTGACTCTGGGCAAGTCACTTAACCCTCCATTGCCCCATGTAAGCCTGCCATGAGTGGGAAAGCGCGGGGTACAAATGTAACAAAAACAAAACAAAACAAAAATTTCATAGTAGCTTGAAGGGGTTTGTACAGCAAAATTACAGCATAGACTGTTTCAGTTCACAGCGGGGATATGCTGCAGACTAACTCTTACAGACTCCATGGAGAGAGAAAAGTGGAGGGGGGCAACTAGTCC